>NW_025999977.1:25010029-25055179 GCF_001458135.2 Marmota marmota marmota | reverse complement strand
AAGTTTTTTTTTTTTTTTTTATTTGTGGATGGACACAACACCTTTGTTTATTTATCTCTCTGTGGTGCTGAGGACCAAATCCAGAGCCTCACACGTGCTAAGCAAGTGCTCTACCGCTGAGCCCCAGCCCCAGCTCCCAGGCAAGTTCTTTAAAGAGACATTTGGTGTTTGGGGGGTATCTTCAGGAACTCGGTGTTTGCTGGACTCTCTAACCTCTCGGGAACAACATGATATGCACAGACCGTTCAGTAAACAACTTTGTGTCCTGGTTAAAAATAATAATAATAAAGACCAAAAATGTGTAGTTCATCCTTTAAAACAAACCCAGAGGTCAATTTAACCCAAAGCTTGTCTACAAAGCTGTCCAAAGTCTTAGGGCTACTATTTAAATGGGTCTTGAGAGCAATTATTGTACAAAACCAATTAAATGGAAATGGATCTTCATGACAGGTCTGTCCCCTTGCTATCTTCACAGGATGCTCATCCTTCAGTCCAGCCACCTGGTGGCTTCACTGCCCAAGTCCTCTCTGGCTGCATCTCTAAGATGCCCTCCTCGTACTCACACTGTTTAAGCACGAGATAATCCACTGTGTCTGTCACTCACTGGCAGCTTAGACATGAGGTAGGTGGCACTATGCCAGACTCCTCATATACCATTGTCTCATTTAACTGTCCAACAACCCTGTAGGTGGGAGCTGCTATTATCCCCTTTTACAGATAAGAAAACTGAGACTCTGGAAGGTTAAGAAATTTGCTGAAGGCTGTGGGGCTGGTAATTGGTAGAGTGAAATTGACAAGCAAGTTCAAAGGCAGTTTACAGAGGCAAAGACAGAGCCCATACATGACGAATGAAAAAGGAAACAATAATAAAACAAACAGAAACACCTAAGGACATAACATTGTGTGCTTTCAAAATGACAACTTTACTAGAACCCCTCACTCCAAGGAGGCAAAAGTTTGCTTTAATGAATTTTCAAGGAAAAAGTCAGGTCAACCAGGCCATGAGAATATGGTGGGACCCTGTAGTGGCTCCATCTGTCCAGAGGAAATCTGTCCCCTAACGGTGGCCCTCTCTCCATGCTACTGCCAGGCTGTGCCTCCCCAATGCCATGTCCCATCTCGTCCCTGGTGGCTCCCTCACATCCCCCACCCAGCTCATCCTCTCCATCTCACTTCTTAGTCCTGCTCAGGTACCCATGGCCACCCTGCCCTGCCATCCCTACCAGCTCTCTCAGCCCCCAACCGTCTCCCATTCTGCCCCCTCACCTTGACACGTCTGCTGGTCCTCTCTGGAGGGTTTGAAGTCCCCACCATGACCCACAGATTGGAGAAATGACTTTGAGATCCCCTCCAACCCCACAGGACCCCCCCACACACCCACACCCACACCAGACCTCCGGTCACGGCAACATTGCTGTGTCATCGGAAGGTATGTGTTGTGCTTTTATTTTTTTTCTCGGCAGGATTCTGAAGCCCCTTAGGGTCTACATGACATCAAAGAATCATAGACCACTAGGGCTATAAGACTTGTTAGACATCATGACATCCAACATCCTCCTATAGAGACAGGAGCCTGTAGAGGGGGCCCATGTTTTCACTTGTATTTCCCATGACCTGTGGCAGAGGGTGGGTCTGCAGTAAATGCTCAATAAATACGGAGCCCATATGTTTGGATCCAGCACTGCACCATCAGTTATGAAACCTGCAGCACACACCTGTGTCGAACTCATTTTAATTGACTTGACTTAACAGTCAATGCAACATATGGGGATTCCACCTTAAGAGAATGGGGTTTGCCGACTTCTTGAAACAATAAACTTCCATGAATTCTTATGCATTCCAAAAAAAAAAAAAAACAGGATCCTTCAAATAGCTGCCATATTGACAATAAGATTGGATTTTACACCAAACTTTTCTATGTCACATATCGAAGTGTAGACAACAGGGCTTCCTAGACCTCACGCCTCACAAATACAGTGGATCTTGCATGAAACCTGGAGTCCTACCCATCTGTCCCTCAATCTGTCCCTTGTTGGATGAGTCAGCACCCACCCAGGCTGGCTGGATGAGGAGGCAGGGAAGGGGGAGTGAGATCTACCAGGTCTGTGGAGCTGGACGTCCAGATGGACCGGCAGGGGACAGTGGGGTCAGAACAGGTCCCTCCTGGGAGGAGCGCTGTCCCACTGCAGGGCCACTGGCTTCCCAGGCAGTGAAGCAACAACATGGTCACTACCTCAAGACAGCCTCAGCCCCAGGTGCTGTCCACCGCCCTCCTTGCCTGCTGTCCCCGGTCATCCTGGTCTCTCTGACGTCCTTCTTCCCTATTCCTGGATGGGAGAGAGGAAAGCGCCGGCTAACAGTGTTTAAAATAGGTTTCCCGTTAACTTCAGAGGTTCTTTAATGTTTCTATAAAAAAGTTCCCTCTAAGAAATCAGGAGGTAACTGGTGGGCGCTCTGTCACAAGCCAGGAGACAGCTGTCCTGAGAAGGTTGAGGTGGAAGTCAACTGCAGACACAGGGACATTAAATGCCTCAGCCATCCCCCTGGAAAAGCCTACTGCTCTGGCTGCCACGCTGTCCCAGGATTAGTCCCCACTATTTCATGTGGTTATATTTGATTTACGGCTTAATCATTTGTTTAATAATAAGACTGAACATCTCTTATCTGACTCTTATGAGCCAGACATTGTGCTTAGCATTTGGTGGGTATAATCTCATTTAATACTCAAACAACCCAGAAAGGAAGTGTGGGGTCTCCACTTTACAGATGAGAAGACTGAGGCTTAGAGAAGACCAATAACTGAGCACTCCATTCCAGTCTCTCCTTACTATCCCTGAAGGAGGTCCGAGCCTCCGTCCCTGGCCTCCCACCGGGGGCTCTGCACATCACACTCAGATACCACTAACCAGGAGCTGCACTCTGTCCTGTCCAGGGGGCTCCAAGCCAGGCTCCCAGATGCTGTGATGTGTCTGTGGTAGTGTTATGGGCTTGGAGCCTCTGCATCCTTCCACCCAACCCCTCCTTGGACACATTCCAGAACAATTAGCATCAGAGGCCAATGAGGTAGGAGCTCAGGAATACCTGGCATGCAGCGTTTGCCCACACTCCTGATTGTGAGGAAGAAGATCAAGTGGAGTGGTTGATGCTTCCTCTGGGGCAGCTGCCGCAGCCCGCATGGGAATGCTAGCTGGGGTCCCGGGGATGTTCTGGAAGTCAAGGGCAAAACCTCCCGAGGCTGGTTTTGCCTGCCAAGTGTGGCCCCGCCCTGCATGTGGCAGCCCTAATTGGACCCTCGTTTATTATTGTAATGAGGATCCCTTTTCTAATGTGTTTTCCTAGCCCTCATGTGGCTGAACTGCTATTTTTCTCACTTGACTTTTTTTGCCTGTGAAATGTTTTGGATAAATATGCAGCTGAAATGGCTTGTTACTGACTGTGTACATTTTCAGCTGAATGAAAAGTAAAGAAATACAGCATTTCGCATATAAAATATTCCGTTAATGTTATATAATTTGGCTGCGGAGTATCATTTTGCTTTTATGAAAGGGTTTGGTGAAACCCCGAGGAATAGCAGATGGCTAACATGTGGTAATTATCGGTTACTAAATATCACTTATATCATACTGATCTATTCATACAAGTCTAACAACATTCAATGTATATTTTTTTTTTAAAAAAAGACAATATGTAACGTGAGTGCTTAAACCCACAGCAGGACTGAAGTCAAATGGAGGAGCAGGTCTAAGGTGGACGGGGTCTCAAGGGATCCTTGTTTGGGCTGCTTTTCCCCCAGCCCTTGCCCCAGCTCACAGTGCCCTCTGTTTTGGGTTCTGCCTGCCTGCAAACAGCTGGGCAGGGCGGGGACATGAGGAGGGACATAGTGTGGAGGTCAGCACTTGGGCAGATGTTTTGAATTCCCTGCTCGGAAGCTGGTGTTTAGCATCAGCTGTGACTGCCATTCTCAGTATCATTTTTTTTTTTTAATTTTAATTAGGTATATATGACAGCAGAATGCATTTTGATTCACTGTACACAGTTACAGCACAACTTTACATTTCTACATTTCGCTGGTTGTACACAATGTAGCGTCGCATCCTAAGTGCAGTCATGCATGTACCTAGGGTAATGATGTCCACCTCGTTCCACCATCTTTCCTATCTGGCCCTGAGTCAGTGTTGGGAGTCGCCTGCCTGCTGCATGGTCCACAGCTGGTTCTCATCCCCAGACAACCCTCCTGGAAGTTCTCGGGTCATCCAGTGCTTCTGTCCTTTCCTGTCACTTTGTTCTCAGAAAATGAAAACCTAGTCCAGGTAACTCAAGTGGATCCCATGTTCGGGAAGCCAAACTGCTGCCTGCAGTCGGTGACTATCACTGTCACAGAGAAGGCACCTCACAGCTACATCAAAGAAGTTTCAGGTTGCCTGCTGGTTTAGGGTCAGCAAACCTAGTGTGGCAAGTGGGACTTCACCCTTTGACCACTTTCCAATCAACCAGGAAGGTTGTCTCGGAGCATCCTTCCTGAGGAATCCAAAGTTGAGTCCTGGTCCAAGAAGAAGGGTGTTGTAGTCCATTAGTGACGTCCTGGACACGGGCATGACAGAAACAGCAACAATTGTTGCATATTTGAGAATCCACCTCTGTTTGTCCTTCGATCTCACTTTGGTGTCATCTTCTTGGGACAATCTTCCCTGGCTTCTCAGCAACATGGCCTAGAAATTGAGAGCACAGGCTCTGGGGTCCACAGTCAAGGTTTGAACTCTTACCCTGCTCCATGATTTTAATATGGTTTGTCCCCCAAAGATCATGTGCTAGAAGCTTGGTCCCCAGTGTGGAGGAGTTGGGGTAGTGAAACATTTAAGTAGTGGGGCCTAGTGGGAGGTAATAGGGGCTCCATCCCCATTTTTCCTAATAGCAGGCTGTTATACAAAGAGCAAGCCTGGCCTGGCCCTTTTCTCTTGCTTCCCCTTCTGCCTGAGCCTTGCTCCCTTTTCCATTTCTCTGTAATGTGGTGACATAGCTAGGATAGTCCTGCCCAATACTTTACTCTCTGGAGCTTCCAGCCACCAGAATCATTGAGCCAAATAAGCCTTCCTTCTTTCTAAAATTTCCAGCATCAGGTATTTTGTTATAGTGAACACAAAATGGACTCCCAGCTACTCACTAGCTTTCTGACCTTGAGCAAACCACTAAACTTCTTTGTGCTATAATTTCTTATCTGTAAAATGGGCCCAATAGTAGTACCCACTTCACAGGATTATAGTGAATATTAAATAAATCAAGACATTGATGTCCTGTACAATCATCAGACACAGAGGTGAGTCCTTATTCAGATTGAGTGAGCTACTGTTACTTCCAACCTTGTCCTAGCAGGCTTCTCTCTCCCTATTCTAGTTTTTTCCCCACTTATGATGCTTATATTTGGTGGATATTTGCTTCTCTGCAGTATTATCTGAGCCTGGCACCTAGTGGTGTCCAGTGAACAGGTGTTAAAGGGTGGTGACCAGCTGGGTAAGTTAACTCAATCCTGCAAGAGAGAACACCAGGGCTCTGGGGCACCCTGAGCCCTATTCTGCATGATTATGCACTGGCTTGGGGTTTTGCCAGCTTGGCTCTGAGAGACATGGCGGGGAAAGGAATCAGGAAGAAAATAGAAGGAGGGGAACGAGTCGGAGGAATGAGGAAAAGCCATAAGGACAGAGAGAAGGAATGGGGGAGGGGGAGGGAGGCCAGCTTTTAAAACAGGGAAGCAGAAAGGACAAGAATACTGAATAACTTAGTGAGGAGAGGCGGGGAAAGGCATGGAAAGAAAGTTCTGGAACATCAAAGGCAGGGGCTTATGATGGGGTAGTGTGTCAGCCCGAGAACAGGCTCCAGCTGACAGAACTATCTTGGCCTGGGACAGGGTCTTTTGGGGGACTTGCTTAGAGGCCAAGAGCCCGGCCTCTGGAATTAGCCCTCCTGAGGTTGAATGCTGACTCCCCCTCATGTCCGGCCTCAGTAACCCCTTGCTAGACACTAATCTGAGCCTTGGTTTCCTCACTTATGAATCTCTGATTTAAAAAATGACCTACTTGCTAGGTGTGGTGGCTCACACCTGTAATCCCAGCAGCTCAGAAGGCTGAGGCAGGAGGATGGCAAGTTCAAAGCCAGTCTCAGCAATTTAGCAAGGCCCTGGGCCACTCAGTGAGACCCGATCTATAAATCAAATAGAAAAAAAAGAACTGGGGATGTGGCTCAGTGGGTAAGCACCCCTGGGTTAAATCCAAGGTATTTGAAAATAAATAAGTAAATAAAATGATTTCATTCACGAAATCATTGTATTATTGAGATAAACCATATAAAAATTTTAAAAGTTTTTTTTGGCACACAGTGAGTTCTCAATGAATAATGAAAATAACAATTGATATCATTGAGAAGTGCCATGCGGGCTCAGAAGTGTCTCATCCATCCTCCCTACACTATGGTCTTACTGGAGAGCACTCAGCTTGCCGTGCCAGAGACTCCCTTGGTCCTTCTTCCATGGAGGGTCCCTCGGCATCAAGCCCTACACCGCAGAAAAGGCACCAAAGGCCACTTGGTAGTTTTAGAAGCCTTTCTTCTTCTTCCTCCTCCTCTTCCTCTCCTCCTCCTCCTCCTCCTCCTCCTTCTTCTGGGGGAGGAGTACTAGGGCTTGATCTCGGGGGCACTTGACCACTGAGCCACATCCCCAGCCCTTTTTTATATTTTATTTAGAGACAGGGTCTCCCTGAGTTGCTCAGGGCCTTGCTGAGTTGCTGAGTCTGACTTTGAACTTGCACCTGCCTCAGCCTCCCACTGGGCTGAGGATTATAGGTGTGTGCCACAGGGCGCGGCTTGGAAGCCCATTCTGAACATATATGTCTTTATGACATTGGGTCTTCTCATTCCCAGGGGTGACATCATCTCTAAAGTTGGGAGACCAGGGTTAGAAGTGGTGAACTGACCATCAGACAGAGGGGAGTGGAGGATGGAGGTGGAAACAAGTCTCACATTAGGATCTGCAGATTCGGCCCCAGCTTCTTCACAGTACCACTGTGAGACCCCAAAAGAATCTGATGACCTCTCTGAACTGTTGTTCTGTGCTTTTACAAAGGGAGGAAATAATCCCTGTTATAACCTATATCATAGAATCACAAGAAAAGTTTTTGGTAGCAGGATCCACTCAAGTGCCTGAGGTTCTTATTGTGATCATTATTTATTCTCAAAAAGATGACAAAATTTCAAACCAAGATAGAAAATCCTTTTTGGAGACAAGCTTCTTCTTCTTCCTCTTGTTTTTTTTTAAATAAAAAGGATCGGCTCCAACTAGTATTGGAAAAACAATGAGAAGAGGACTCAGGTGGATAGAGGGACTCATCCCCAAGCATCAGGGGAGACGTGCTAGGGACAGAGGAGGTGGCCGGATGGTCTGTAAATGGTGAGACTGGATTGAACCTTTGCCCCTCTCTGAACTTCCTCCTTTAGGGACTGGACAGGAAGACAAGATCCTGAAATACCCTAAGAATGATGTTTCTCATTCCTCTCCAGTCCAAACAAGGAAGCCGGGGAATCTTGCAAGGGCAGGCTCCAGTTCAAAGGCCTCAAGTCCAAAGAGCAGAGCAAGTTCAGCTGGAGTCAAGAGTCAAGGCCTTGGCTGCTCGGATCGTCCATCCCAGGCCTCTTCGTTCTCCCAGATGCCTTTGCTTCTGAGGCTTTGACTGCGTCTCACCCGTGGAATTGGGACCACTGAAATGCGGTCAACTCCAATGTCAATCAAATCAGAAAAGAGCAGTTGTCTCGTGAACAACGGATTTCATATACAGCATCTGAAGAGTGGGAAAAAAAAAACTCATTTACTTGCTCATTTGACAACTGTCCATTAGTGAATGCTGCACACTATGGAATTCTAGAGACTAATAGTTGAACATGAGGGGCTGGGAAGGCTGGGCTTCCCTCAGTGTCGATGCTCACATGACCACAACAAAATATATTTTTGAAGCCTCAGAATTAAAAGGACTGGGTGGCTGCATTAAACTTATTCCATTTCAGATCGCTTTTCAGAAAGGCGATCATCATTTAGAATTCAGACTCCCAGAAGGTTCCTTCAGGTATTTCCCAGTCGATATTGTTCCTTCCCCACCCAAAGCTGACCTCCGTTACCAAAGATTCATTTTACCTGCTCTTGATCTTCATATCTTCATATAAATGGTATCACACAGTGTGGAGTCTTTTGTGTCTGTTTTTTAATTCCCCCTCTCAACAATGTATCACATGGTTATCAGTCGTTCTTTCCTTTTTACCATTGTGTAATATTCTGTTGTACGGATATGTCCCATTTTATTCACCCATTCTGCTGTCCCTGGACATTTAGGTAGTTTCCCATTGGAAACGATTATAAAGAAAGTTGCTGAGAATATCCTCATGTCTTCTTGTTAACATTAGTAACTTTTTATGTCAAGTACTTGCTCATTGTTCATCTACCAAGTTGAAATGGGTCTCTGCGGCCTAAGAGGTCCAGGCCTGGAAGCAAATGAGGTGACCAATCAAACAGATAGATTTCCCTTCCACAGGAGAGATGTGAACTGATTTCGAAAAAAGGAAAGAAAGAAAGAAAAAAAGCCTAGGATATGCGCACTGCTGCCCACCTTCCCCGCCCTGATCAAAAATTGTTTCTCTGACATACTCTTCTGTTCTCAACCTTTCAAAGATATCATGTGTTGTTCATTGAAAAGTGCACGCTCTTTGAAAAGTACAACGTTCCCTATAAATGCAGGGCGGTGGCGTCTTTATTGTTATCATCGTGATTATTTCTGCAAGGGAAGAAGAGGAGGGGCCGGGGAGCTGAGGTTCCTTCCCGGGCCCCCTCCCTCCTGCCGCGTCTGCTAACCGATCGGCAGGATGCCTCTGCTCGGTGTCGATAGAGGAGTCAGACCACAAGTATTGTGTGAGGACATCACGAACAACGCAGGCAGAATGATTCAAAAAGAAATCAATGGTCCTAAAAATAGCAAAGAGATGTTCCCAGAATAATGTCTTAATGGGAAAAAGGGGGTTGAAAGATGGGCTGTATTGTAAAAAGTTAAGTGTCTTTCAAATGCCTATATAGAAAGATGAGTGATCAGCTCAAAATAGGGTGACATCCAGGCCCAGAGGCTACGGGGAGAGGACCCACCTTTTTCTGTTGGCTGCAAGTGCTTCCTGGTGCCTCAGAGGGAGGAACTGCTGGTGGGAAAGTGGCGATCTTTAGATAATAAAAATCACCCAGAAAATAGAGTGCACGTCGTCTTCCTAAGGAGCATCAGTGCGCACGCGCGCATGCGCACCCTGCCCTAGTTTTGCTGGTTGGGGTCGCTGGCTGCATCGTGTTGTGCTGAATTGGACTGCATGGATTTGGTTGACCGGAGTGGCTTGTGCTGAATTCACAATTGTCCTCGGTGAGGATGCAAAGCAGGTGATGTTCCCAGCCTCAGCCAAAGATGAGGTGTGCGTCTTCAGGCAAGAATCTTAAAATCTAAAAAACGTTCCAGCTTGCCAGAGCTCTTCAGAACTGTCTCTGGCCCTGACCTGTTGGGTAATGACCCAGAACCTTAGGGGAAGGGCTGATGATGGTGCCCAGACAGAGTGTTCTGCTGAGCTCTTAGATTCTGCCGGGCAGCCTGTCCCACCATCACCAACCACCTTCCTATGAGTCTCTGTTGACCCATCCCAGGATCTGGGTTGCCTTTCATCAAGGAAAGTTACAGTTGCAGTACCGACTGTTACCACAAAAGATCTTTCCAACTCTTGTCCTGAAGACAATATTCTTGTTGCCAAATTTGCTAAATAGTAAACCTTTACTGGCATTAGTAACCTAGTGACTAAATAATGTTGGGATTTTTTTTTTTTTTTATGAGCAAGATTCAGGGTATGTGGCTGCCAATGGGAGCAGTTTCTTAAGATGCAACCTTCCTATCAATTAGGAAGGTTTTGGGTTCAAGTTTCAGAAGATCCAACATTCGTTTAGTGATAAGGATATTTATAATTTATTAAAAAAAACAACAGAGATTGATGATCCAATGATTGGTTCAACAACCTGCCACTGTCATCAAGGACCAGGCTCTTTGCATTCTTTATTTCCTTGCCTTGTGCTTCTAGGCTTTTATCCTAAAGCTTATTGCCTTATGAGTACATGATGGCTGCCATTGCTCCTTCATACAAGAGCATGCAATGAAAGAGGAGAAATGTTTTCTCCTTGTGCTGCTCTTTTGTCAAGAAGGGATATTTTTCCCAGATGCCTCAACAAGATTCCCACCACCATATCTCATAGGTAGTTGGGACAGAAGAGAAGTCCTTAAGCTTGGACTCATATTTAGGTTCTTTCACTTCCTATCTATGGAAGAAAGTACATTCCTGAGGAAATCTTCTGTGCCCCAGTTTCAATGTCCATGAAATCATCATCACAATAGTACCCCTCTGATAACATCTTAGGAGAATTAGAAAATGAATATATATAAAAGTTTCAGCATAGTGCCTAGTAGATAGCAAGAACTCAATACATGCTAGCTATTATTTTTAGCAAGATTATTGTCATCTGCATGATCTCTTTATTGGCCAAATCATACACACCAGAGCTTCTCTCATCTCAGGCTCCAAGGATGGATTCATTCCCAAGGATTCAAATCTTTCAACCAAATACCACAGGCAGAGAACACCTTCAGTGTTTGACTTCTACTCCTTAAGGAATTATCTGATTAAATAATGTTCCTAGTTATCAGCTCACTGGGAACTAGATGAGAGGAAGAGAGATGACAAAGAGGCCTTGGGGGTACAGAGATCAGGGACAGGTGAGCTCAGAAGTCATGTGGTCCAGCGTGTTGTCCAGAGTGAAGGAAATATTCAGAGGACACAATGTCACATGACTCACATAATGATCTTCCACAGTCACAGGGACAGGACAATTCTAACCTTGACATTGCCCAAAAGATCATAGGAGGCCAGAGAGGCCCAAAGACAGGATTCCCTGGATCTTCAGTGGCATAAATCTTACTGCACCAACAAGGTTGAGTTCCTTAAGAGCAAAGACCTTCAATTTCCCATTCTTCTGACACTCCCATGACACCTTAGGGACAATAGGTTCGGAATCCTGACCTGTTTCTCAATGTCCATTTTTCTCCAAATGACAACAGACATTCAGAAAAGGGATGGGGATAGGTGCCTGGTACATTTAAATAGGCAGTGAAATAATGATGCCAACTAGGATGGTGCTCACCTTGACCCCTTGGGAGCTGAGAGGGAGAGATGGTCGTGCCAGACCAGCTGCAGCACTATCTGTTCATTCATCACAGTGATCCCGGGAACTGGGTATCACTACCTCTATCTGTGGATAAGGAAACGAGGCTTGGGAACATGGTTATTTCAGAACAGCTACATGACACAGACAAGATTGGATCTTGGTCTATCTCACTCCAAACACCAAGCTTCTTTATGGGGTGCCCTATATGTGCTCCTGGGATGAAGGGGAAGAGACCTCAAGTTCCATGTTGGGGTGCTCCACATGAGTAGATTCCTGTACCCCTGAGTCGCAAAGCTATGTGTATTCTGGCAGGTGGTGGCCAGGAGATGTGCTGTCCAGGAATCCCCTGGGCTACATTTTTGACTCTCACCCAGAATGCAGCCTTATCCATGAGCACCAGATGGGCAGTCCTGATGTCCAGGCATGCCTCTCCAGTTGTTCATATGTTAGCCCAAATGTGTGATAATGTCAAGCTTGAATCTCAGGCTTGCGAGATTAAATCCAGTCAGAGTCCCCACATGTAGAATGCCCTGAGTTGCATTTCCAACAAACTCACTCCTTTCTATTTGGTAGCAGACAAACAGGTTGGGTAAAGTTTACTAGCCCATCACACAAGGAATTCAGAGAATGTCCTAGGCCAGGCCCCAAGGCCCTGATAATTGGTTTGGAGGTGATTCAATCAGAGAGAAACTCAGGATCTCTGAGCAATGTTTGTAGGAAGCTACCCTTCCTCTTCTCTGGAATAAATGATGAATGTATCACCTTTATTCTTCTGCAGCCTTTCCGTAGCCTTGAGAGAAGCCAGTCTATGAACATGCTAGCACAGAGCAAAGAGAAAAGCCCAGATAAATAGGACTTAACCCTCATCAAACAAAATCTGAACCCCACTCTTCTGGGCCTTATGTTAAATGATAAATCCAAGTCATTTTAAAGCCAGTTTGATTGCCTGATTTTTTTTCTCTACTTGTAACCAAAGCATCCTAGCTGATGTGCCCTTGCTGTCCTATGCATCTGGATTTCATCTGAAGGATGAGTTATTTCTGGTTGCCGATACCTGAGGAGGGAATATAGCTATATATGGGAAAGTTACAGGTGTAGAGATGGGTCCTCATGGAAGGGAAGGGACACCCTATTTTTGTTACAGTGAATTGAAGAGAACGTGTGGACAGAAGGAGGTGAGGTGGAGCCTATCACCTGGGACTACAGGCCAGGAAGACAGGTTCTGAGATCCCAGGCATGATGTCTGCTACAATGTGGATCTTTGGGACTTGTGTTAGTTTGTCACTATGACAAAATACATGAGACAGATCAACTTCAAGAAGGAAAGGTTTATTCTATTCACAACTTCAGAAGTTTCAGTCCAGGTTCACTTGGCTCTATTGCCTGTGGGCCTGTGGTGAGGCAGAGCATCTTGGCAGCGGTGTACAGTAGAACAGTTTCCAAATTCATGGTGGACAGGTGGGGGGGGGGGAGAGAGAGAGAGAGAGAGAACAAAAACTGAGAAGGGACTGGAGCCAAGATATATCCCAGGGAACACCCCCAGTGACCTACTTCCTCCAATTAGACCCCACCTTCTAAGTTTTCATCACCTTCTAGTAGCCCACTGAAACTATGAACTCATCAAGGGATTTATCCATGGGTGATGAGGACTCCTCATGATCCTATTACTCCCAAAGAGCCCTAAGATTTCATCTTAGAGCAATTTTCAAGAATACAAACAATAATAAGTGTTGGAGAGGATGTGGGGAAAAGGTACACTCATACATTGTTGGTGGGCCTGCAAATTGGTGCAACCACTTTGGAAAGCGGTCTGGAGATTCCCTAGAAAACTTGGAATGGAACCACCGTTTGAACCAGCTATTCCAGTCCTCTGTCTATACCCAAAGGACTTAAAATCAGCATACTATAGTGACATAGTCACACCAATGTTTATAGCAGCTGAATTCACAATAGCTAAACTGTGGAACCAAACTAGATGCCCATCAATAGATGAATGGATAAAGAAACTGTGGTATATATACACAATGGAATATTACTCAGCATTAAAAGAGAAAAAAATTATGGCATTTGCAGGTAAATGGATGGAGTTGGAGAATATTATACTAAGCGAAGTAAGCCAATCTCCAAAAACTAAAGGTGGAATATTTTCTCCGATTAGTGGATGCTGATCTATGATGGAGGGTGGGGGCATGGGAAGAATGGAGGAACTTTGGATTGGGCAAAGCGGAGAGCGGGGAGGGGTTATGAGGATAGGAAAGATAGTGGAATGAGATGGACATCATTACTGTAGGTACATGTATAATTGCACGAATGGAGTGTCTACACTGTGTGCAACCAGAGAATTGAAATGTTGCGCTCCATTTGTGTATGACGAATTGAAATGCATTCTGTTGTCATGTACAACTAAGTAGAACAAATAAAAATAATAATTATAGTAATAAAGAGCCCCTTCTCTTTCTTTTGTTTTGTTTCCTGTGGTGCTGGGGATCCTACCCAGGGCCTCATTCAGGTTAGGCAAACCCTCTACCCCAGGTCTACCTTCAGCCCAGCCTGGCAATGTGTCCTTACCCTAGTTCCAGTGCCAGCCACCTGCTCCTGCACCTCCCTGCTGGTGGCAGGGACCACAGCCCCAGGCAGTTCTGTTCTGTGACGTCCTTCTGGGAGTTGTTCCTAAAGCCCTTCCAATGGTTTTCCTAAACATTCTGTGTCAAATACCTTTGTGCTTAAATATATATAAAATGGCTTATGTCAACAATATCTGATAGAGGAGGTAAAGGTGACCACACCTTTCCTTCTGGGAACCACGTCAAAGGGCAGAGGCACTCTTTGAAGCCCACATGGGATTCAGTAGGACAGAATCAGTGTTTGAGATGACCTGGCAGACCCTTCCTTCTGGACTAAGTGCGCGAAAGGTCTGAGCTCTATCCGCTAATCCAAACCATGTCTTTTTACAGAAAAGAGTGACATTATGTTGTGTACCCCACTGTGCGTGGTAGCATTTCACCTACACATCCTAAACTGGTCTTCACATCCTGCAGCCCTGACAGAAGTGAGATTTAAACCTAATGTCATAATCTCCACTTTACCAATTAATGTTTAGAGAGTACGATCCAAGGAACCCTTGGGTTCTTAAGTGTCAGATATTTTAAGATCTGCAGTTCCGCCACTAAAGACCCATTCATCTGAACTAAGCACCAATCTCTACAGATTCTGAAGCATCAAGGGCCATGCACTGAGTTCCTACTTTGCCATTATATACGAGTTAATGACCTTGTTTCTAATGCAAGGGATGTGGCATTAGAAACATGTGACCATGCACAGAAGCAAGTTTGATAAGGTGCTAGCTGACCAAGGCCAACGAAATAGTTCTTGGGCACCCTGACTTTTCTAATGGTCAACTCAGCTTTCACATATCTTTTTGCTTCAGGATCCGATAAAGTCACAGATCTCCTGTAGGGACAGCCATTGCAGCGGGGGGGGGGGGTGAAGGGGGAAGTGGAGATGACAATAGCCAACCTATTACCCTTTTCCCAGGAAGCTGGGTGGAATCTGATCCCTGGAAAGCTCTGTGTGGCCCAAGCCCAGCCAGGCTCCCCTGGGGTCAGAGCAGCAAGGTGTTTAGACAGGGTAACAAGGCACAGCTAGGGAGGGTGTCCTCGTCAGGAGTTTATCAGATGATTTCTCCATCATCAGGGAGAGATATCAGCAGGTCTCACCTTTCCCCCCTGAATTGCAGAGGAGCCATGTTTGCTGTCACCCCAGCAGCATGGCTGACATCTCCTGGGGACAGCCCAGTGCCAGGCAGGACATGCTAACGCAGAAGGATGCAACCTCAGAACGCATCGCCAGGCCAAACTTCATTTCCCCCTTTATTAGTGTTTTCCAGGGCAGGCACCCAGCTCACAAAGGAATCTGATAGGAAGATGTGACACCTCATTTTAAATTCCTTCACCGCATTTCTGAAGTTGACGGAGTGTCGGGAAGTGAGGCTGATAAAGTCCGCTGTCCCCTCCAAGCGGACTAATGAGACGTGAAGTCTTGGCAAGAGATAACCAGGCTGCAGGAGAGCCAAAATGACATCACATCAACTCCATTTCAGATCCTGTACACACCAGTGCCTATCACGGCTCCAGGTGGCTGGTACCCTCAACACACAAGAGGAATTTCAGACCTGGACGTCGCTCTCCCTTGACCCTGTAACTGTCACTCTGGGGTATGTTGGGAACACATTTGTCACTATGTGTAAAGCCACACATGTTAAGGGGCAGTCACTCTGGAGGTGAAGCCTGCTCTGCCTTGCCTTCCTCCCCTGCCCTGGATTTGTACCAGGAAGGACTTGCCTTGGGCATCCGAGACAGGGACCAGGGGTGTACCTTCCTAAACCCGCACCTGAATAATAGGACCGGGCTTTTCCATCTGATGAGTCGTTCACATCAATAATGAATCGCAAATAACTTACTCACTCCAGGAGTAAGTGGTTGGCATACGATCCTTACCACTGGTTCTCAGAGATAATTGATTTCATGTAGTTTAAAGATGGGGAAAAGAAACAAATGAGAACTCAAGGCGATGGTGAACGCTGCTTCCGTTTAATTACAGCTCCATCTTTAGCTGAGATGGGCTCTTTCCTCTTCGCATTAAAATATCCCAGCAACTTGCCACGGAACAGTGATGAATTTTTCATGTTCTGCTCCCCACCTCACATCCTGGCTCAGGGCGCTGTTACCAGCACACTTGGAGCTTCTCTCAATAGATAGTTAACGTGACATGCAAGAGTCGTCTGCGTGACACAGATAACTCAGGGGAACAGCACAAAGTAAATGAGATGCATTAGTGTCTGGATGGGAACTGAAGATAGAAGTTCTCAGAACTTCTTGTTTAATTTATAGAAACGGATTTCCCTCCTGTGCTTAAGATTTCAAAATAGTAATCATATTCTGAAGAGGAGATGTTCCCACTCCAGGTACTAATATCAATATGTAAAAGAAAATCATTAACTAGTTGTAACTCTCAGCAGCACCTATTATATGTCAACAAGCTAACTGAGGTGATAAAACAAACTGTTAGTGGAAATTTAATTACTAGCCATTGAGATTTGGGCAAGGACTAGGGATTCAAGATTCATTACTCTGGCACCGGAGGTTGCTGGAAGCAGCCATCCGCCTGGAACGAACATTCGTAATAGGTGTTTTCCTTCCCTCTGAAACATCAGAGTAGCAAAGGCCAGTGGGAAACTTCAGATTCAGTTTTCCAGGGATGGCCAGGGCAACGTGGAATGGAAAAGAAAGAAAGAAAATGAAACTGTTTCCAACCACAGCTCTGGCCATCTTCAGGGATGATTGGGGTCGGCAGGGTCATTTTGTAAGTGATTTCTGCACATTTCAATTATGACAGATTCCTGGCCAATGGCCACTTTTCAAGCTGGTGTGATATGTAATTTATAATATGATATAAAATGGGTTCCTGCCCTCTGGGGAGCGGGCTAAGCCTCTTTCCCTTCTCCAGGGGCTCTAGCTGTTCCAGCCTAGCTCCCCCGAGCCCTGCCCCACCCCCAAAGGTTCCTCTGAAATATTTTCCAGCTCTTTCCACCCATGCCCACACCTTTATTCACCCTGGGCACAGTGCAAGCTCAGGCTCTTGTGAATCAGAGGTGTCCAATGCAAGGTTCAGCTGTCACCTGGGACCTGCTTTGCTCCAAGGTCTAGATGAAAATGCCATGGAACCACACCTATTCCATCAAGTCCAAAGCCCTGCTCCAAACTATCTGCACATTCTTGCGGGAGCTTACCCCATCTCAAGGTCATGTCGGCCTCAGGGGACTTAGTGATAGCCGCACACCATCTCCACCTGGGAATAAAATTCAGCCACCTTTTCGGCTTTCCAAAGAGTTATTCATATCTAGGAGTTTTGACTCGGCAGACCTTTCATGGAATTAGAGGGCCATGAAATTGATTGTCCCTTGGAGGGAGCCCTGGCCCCAGCCCACAAAAGCTTGTCTCTTCTCTCCTGTCCCTCCTTCCTCTGCCCTCCAGAGGATGGGGAGCTCTAAACTGCTCTCCTTCCACTATGAGAAGAGCTGAGCCAACCTGGGTGGGGACAAATGGGTGACCAATTTGCTCTGTTTGGCGGGAACTAGGGGCTCCCAGGGGCGTGGAACTTTCAGTGCTAAAATGAGACAACAAACTGGGTGGCGGGCCACCTGAGGGGTGGTTTTCCTAGCACAGATGGTGCAAGCTCCCAGGGAAATGACATTCTTTGCCTATTTTATTAGTGTCTTCCTCCCTTGCTCACTGGAGGGCATTTACAGATCACCGTTCTCAACCTTAGCTGCACCCTGAAATCTGCCTCAGAGATGTAAAGTCTCAGGCCTCCCTCTGCAACATTTGTTCAGAATCACTGGGTGATTAGGTGGCAGCTTTATAAAGTTCCCCGGATGATGCCAGGTGCAGCCTAGGCTGAAGACCAAGGCACAAGGACAGGGGTTCAGGAGCTGCGGCTCCGTTGAGTCCAGTCTATTCAACAGTCTGGAGCGGTCTCAGAAGCCTCCAGAGGAACTTGTTTTGGCGCCAAAATGTGTTGTGTTTCCATCTTAATCTACTGTTTTTTTTTTTTTTTCTTTCCCCCAGCCTCATTAAAATAGCTAAACTGGTTTTATTGTTCCTTTTCTCCCTCCTTAAAGAAAAAAAGTCCTGGGCTTACTGCTTTCTTGGCAGGTGGCTAGAACTGATTGACACCTTAGGCAATCCAAATGCAAATGATGCAAAACCCTCAAGCCCTGCCACCAGGGGACCTTTTGTAGAGGGAGAAGATGGCTCCACTAAATTGAGCCTACCTGCGTGACCTTGAGAAACCCAGGTCACTCTCTTGCCTGGTGACCCAGGACAGAGCAAGGCTCCGTAATGTTCCTAGGAACTTCTTGATTCTGAATCTGTAAGGTCTCTATAGGAAATCTCACGTAGATCCTAGGATTTGGGATTCCTGACTTGGACTTTTTAAGCAGAGGAATGGCTAACTTCAGATCTGTTTCCAAAAATTTGATAGATGCCCTTGTTGCTGCTGTGAATATAGGAGGGAAAAGAAGCTTCCAGTTAAGAAGTGAATCCAGGTAGAGATTGGAAGTCTCTTAAATTCTCTGTGCCTAGTTCCCTCCCCAAGTACATTAGGTTGTTAATAATGACCCTGTCCCCATGAAGAAGGGGCATGGGAAGTGGGTTGTGATGAAAACATAGCTGTCTTTTCATATTCATTCCACCAAAATTTATTATACCCTTAACACATAGACAAATATGAGTAAGAAATAGTTCATGCCTTCAAGGGACCATTATATGATAATCTAACATATGTCTAGTAAGAGCTATTAAACAGCTGGTCCCAGAAGCACACATCTTTCATCCCAGCTTCTTGGGAGGCTGAAGCAGGAGAATCCCAAGTTAGAGGCCAGTCTCAGCAATTTAGCAAGACCTTGTCTCAAAATGAAAATTAAGAGAGACTGGGGACTATGTCATGTACAACCAGAAGAATGAGAAGTTATACTCCATATAGGTATAATATGTCAAAATACATTCCACTGTCATGTGTAATAAGAACAAAGGCAAAATTTAACAATTTAAAGAAGAAGCAATAGACACATATAACCAGATACAGAGATTAGTATATGTACACAAATACGTATTCATTTGTATGAAGAAATTCTCTCTCAAATCTCTCTCAAATCTTTAATCTTGAAGGTATTGTTTTTAAAAGCTTTATTACCTACTCTGGTTAATGACAATTTATTGTATATTTAAATATATTTAGAAGAAAAGATCTTAATGTCTCCAACATACAGACATAAATGTTTGAAATGATGGATATGCTGATGATATCAGTTTGATAATTACATATTTTATACATGTATTAAAACTGTTACATTGCATACTAACCAAAAGGACTGGGGATATAGCTCAGTGGTAGAGCACTTGCATAGAACGTGTGAAGCCCTGGGTTCAAGCCTCAGTACTGGAGTCAGGAGAGCAGTCGGGACTCTGAGCAGTGGGGTATGTTATGTAGTTAAGAGACAGTGGTGACACTGATTGAAGCTTTAGGGGGCTGGGGATATGGCTCAGTTGGTAGGGTGCTTGCCTTGCATGCACAAGGCCCTGGGTTCAATCCCCAGCACAAAAAAAAAAAAAAAAAAGAAAGAAAAGAAAAAGAAAGAAAGAAGCTTTGGGGCTGGGGTGTGACTCTGTAGTCGAGACACTTGTCTAATGTGCTTAGGGCTCTGGGTTTGATCCCCAGCACCGGAAAAAAAAAAAAATCTTAGGAAGTTGATGTTGTCATGTGGCAACTAGACCAACTGAATTTAACCCAGTCGATTAAAGTAGCATACCTTAATGCTGCCTTAGTAATGTCATTTAAAATAGAAAATACTTAATTTTTACCAAGTGTCTAAAGACTCTGCAACCCCTCACTGATGCAGTTAGATTGCATGTCTCTAACACATGACAAGTGACAGACACCATGCGTCCATTTTACAGATGCTCAATCTAGGAGTAAAGAGCAGGTGGTAGTCTGGAAAGAGGGCTCCAGAGGGTAGTCTAACTTTCCAGGTCAGTGCCTCTGCGCCTCCCAAGAGATCGATTCCTTCATTTCCTTTTTCAACCTGCAGAGACCAGAAAGGCTCATTCCACTACTAATTTGATATTATTTGACATGTGTGTGTCTCTTTTATTTTCATCTTTTCTTTTCTGTTTTTTTCCCTTAATTTATTGGTTCTTTTTAGTTAAACACGACAGTAGAATCCATTCTGACATAATTATAAAAGCATGGACTATATCTTGTTCTAACGCAGGCCCCAGCACCTCTCCTTCTCTTCCCCTCCCTCCCCCTGCGCCCTCCCCTCCCCCTCTTTCTGCATTTCCTCCTACTTACTTTTTTTTAATTAATATCTTGTGGATGTACATGACGGTAAGATTCACTGCGATGTATTCATTTATGTACGTAGGAAAGTTAGATTCATCCCAGTGTCTTTCCTTTTCCCGTCCCCCTCTCTTCCCTTCATTCCCCTTTGTCTACTCCACTGAACTTCTGTTCTTTTTTTCACACCCCACACCTTAGTGCAAACTAGCTTCCACATATCAGAGAAAAGATTCAACTTTCAGTTCTTTGAGATTGGTTTATTGCACTTAGCATAAACATTTATAAATGTTATGAAATCATTCTTCTTTGTGGCTGAGTAATGTTCCATGGTATATATCTACCACTTTTTGTTTATCCATTCATCTATTGAAGGGCACCTAGGTTGGCTCCATAGCTTAGCTATTGTGAATTGTGTTGCTATAAACATTGATGTAGCTGTATCACTATAGTATGATGATTTAAAATCCTTTGGATGTATATCAAGGGGTGGCAACTCTTTGATATTGAGGTCAGCCATCACCTGCTCAGAGACCCTCTCCAGGCTCAATTAGCCTCCCTGGTTCTTCTCTCTCAAATCTTTCTAATTGACTCTCTCTGTAAGCATGACCTAATGTCTGATGTTATTTTCTTCATTATTTGTGTATTCTCTTTTTCTCCTATTAAAATAAACTCTAGGAGAATAAAACTTTGTCTCATTCACTGCTGTATCCACTATGCCTAGGATGGTGACTGATGCATAATAGGCGCTCAATAAAAATGTATTGGATGAGTGAAGATATTTGCACTCTTTCTTAGAGAGTGATGCTGGGAAGAGTAGCTCAAAGAGAATGAAAACAGGTCCCCACAGTGAGGCTGTGGTCCTCAAGTCTCTTGCCTGTGAAATCAGACAGTTACACCCAAAAGTGGATCTGAGGAAAGAAGTGTTGAGGACCAAATGAAAAAATGGTGGTGGAGATACTTTGACAGTGAAGATGAGTTGAGTGGGAGATGTCGTCATCTTCCTCCATCTGCTCGACTCTGATCCTTTTCCCTTGGTAAGGGGACCTATTGACTGTAGCTTGTTGGAGGAAGCTCTTACTGTCTCATTGCTGCCCCAGCTCAGCCTGTCACTGTGTCCTCTGCAGTCAGCACATCCTGACCCTGACCCCTGATGCCACAGCCCTTGGCCGAGCAGCCAGCCCTGGCATCGTGCACCTGGCGCAGGGTGGGCAGGTCTCCTGAGCCACAGGGAGGCCGCTCTCCTCTCCAGGAGCTGAGGCCCCAACCAGGCAGGCAGCCACTCTGGGGAGAAGCCAGGGCCCAGGTGCTGTGGCAGCCAAAGGCCAGGAAAATGGCATTGTCCCCTGCAGCCAGATGGGGGTGTGTCCTGTGCAGATACACTGTGTTGAGCATTCTCAGACCATGGCTTCCAAGAGGATAATCTCTGCAACCATTTTTGGGCTTGGAATGTTGTTAGTAAGTAGCAGGTGGGGAGTGAAAATGAATTATTTCTTTTTTTTCTCTCTTTTCACATTTTAATTGGTGCATTACAGTTGTATATAATGATGAGATTTGTTGACACATATTTGTACATGTGCACAATGTGACAGTAGAGTCCAGCCGGCATCACTCTTCAGCACCTTCCTCCTCCCTCCCCACCTCCAACCCCCCCCACCTGTCCGTTTCCTCCACTGATCACCCTCTGATCTTCATGAGATCCCCACCCACCTTTCTTCTCCTTTTTCCTCTCTAGCTTCCACATATGGGAAAAAAAACATAAGACCTTTGACCTTCTAAGTTGGGGCTTATTTTGCTTCACATTATGATCTCTAGTTCCATCCATTTTTCTGCAAATGTCATAATTTCATTTATCTTTATGATTGAATAAAACTCCATTGTGTCTATATACCACATTTACTTTATCCTTTCATCCACTGATGGACACCTAGGCTGGTTCCATACCTAGGCTTTTGGGAGCCTCCACACTGATGTCCATAGTGGTTGTACTAATTCACAGTCCCCTCAACAGTGTAAAAGTGTTGCTTTTTCTCCACACCCTCTCCAGCCTTTATTATTATTTGTATTCTTGACTGCCATTTTGACTGGTGCGAGATGAAATATCAGTGTAGTTTTGATTTGCATTTCCCTAACAGCTAACGATATTGAACGTTTTTTCATATATTTGTTGGCCATTAGTTTTTCTTCTTTTGAGAAGGGTCTGTTTAGGGGCTGGGGTGGTGGCTCAGTGGTAGAGTGCCTGCCTAGCACACGTGAGGCACTGGGTTCGATCCTTGGCACCACATACAAATAATAAAGACATTGTGTCCATCTACAACTCAAAAATAATAAAATAAAAATTTAAAAAGTGTTTCAGTTTAATTCATTTGCCCATTTGGAAATAAGTGATTTCTAATACTGGTCAATAATAATAATAACTTTCTCCTTAAATAGTAGAGAGTTTTGAAATTTCCAGGGTATTTTCATCTGTATTACCTCCCTTGACCCTCAGAACGCTCCTGTAATTAGTGTTCCTTTTTAAAGTAATGGAATGTATAGTCTTTAGAACTGAGGGGTACGATTTGTCCAAGGTCAAACATCAAAGTGGTGGAAAGAGAAACTAGAATCCAGGTTTCCTAGCTCTCAGACTAGACTGACAGCCATGCCCCTCACAGGGCCAGCCCTGGTTATAGGCATGTAACCTAAGTTGAAAACAGTCCTCCTGAGAAATTCCTGAAAGGTACCTGGACTCTAATTAATGTTCTTGAGTCTGGCAATAGAATTCAATGGTAGAATGTTTACCTGGAATACAAGAGCCCTGGGTTCAATCTCCAACACTGCCAAAAAAACAGAAGAAAAGAAATACTTTTAAGCTGGGCACAGTGGCACATGCCTGTAATCCCAAAGGCTCAGGAGGCTGAGGCAGGAGGATTGAAACTTCAAAGCCAGCCTCCATAAAAGCGAGGCACTAAGCAACTCAGTGAGACCCTATTTCTAAACAAAATTCAGAATGGGGCTGGGGATGTGGCTCAGTGGTCAAGTGCCCCTGAGTTCAATCCCTGGTACCCCCCACCAAAAAAAGAAGTGCTTTTAAAACATCAAACACTTTTTAGCCAGCAAAGAAAATGGGGATGTGCTAGAAAATGCCTATCTGTGGTGTATCTGCCATTTAGAAGAAAGACAAGTACATATAAGCAAGCCCCACAAAAAACACACTTTAAAAAAAATGTAATTTGTCTTGGATTCAACCCCCTCACAAAATAATGGATTGGGCAGCCCCCAAGCTAGACACTGCCACGTAGGAGGTGCTGGGCAAATGCTTGTTGAATGGATGGATGGCTGTTGCGGCCTGCGCTAGCTTTTCTCACTCATCTTGATGAAAAAGCACATATTCTTCTATCAGATACAGATTCACGAAATATTCCAATATTGGCATACTGCTTTACTTTTTACTCTAAAAGATCTTTCTTGTGCACTACCTCAGTTGATCCTCAAATAACTCTCTGAAAGAGGCAATTTTATAGGTGAGGAGACTGAGGTTTGGGAGGAGATGAATTATTTTCCTAGGGTCAGAAAGAAAAATAACAAATGAAAGATTTATCTTTCTTCCTTCCTCCCTCCCTCTTTTCCTTCCGTCTTTCCTCTCCCCCCTCTCTCTTCCTCTCCCTCCTTTCTCTTTCTCTTCTTCTTCTCTCTCTCTTCCTCTCTCTCCCAGTACCTTCCTTTTTATTTATTTATTTTCTAGGTGCTTATTATGTTGCCGAGGCTGGCCTTAAACATCTGGACTGGGGTGATCCTCCTATCTCGGCCTCCCCAGTAGGTGGGATTTCAGGCATGGGTAACTAGACCTCTTTGAAAGAACAGAAAGAAACTTTTTAAATGTATTAATGAATTGGAAAGAAATTGAGGACTATTCAGAATTAAGCAACTAGATAAAAGTGAAAATTCAGAGAAAAAAATGGAACATTGAAGTTGGCTTTGGCCTTCAGGGACTTCAATTTTGATTTTCATGAAAGAGAAAAAGTCTGGTGCTTACTGAAGGAGGGAAAGATGGTAAGATTCCTCTGCAAAAAGCTGCTTCCCTCGATTCCTGCACCATCTGCATAGAGATGGATGAGAAGCAAACCAGGTTCCACTCTGACCACAGGGACTACAAGGAAAAGCACATGTATCCAACTTTGGTACTCCAAAAAGAGAATTAGTGTGAAAACTTATAGCCATAAACCAGTCCTACCATGGGTTTGCACTTCAAAGTCACACTCCCTGGGTTGTCCAAGAGGCCTTGAATTAAAAATGTGATAAAGTGAATCCGAGTTAAGTGCCCCCAGTCACCGAGGGGAATTAAAGGCTATCTCTCTGAAGAAATTTTAATCCAAACTGCAAAGAATTCTCAGATAGAATTTCAAAGATAGAAATTCACAGTCAAGAATTAGAAAGCATTTAAGGAAGCAAAGCACCATGAACAAGAGCCAGCGGACAGCAGAATTGGACCCACAATAACATCAGATATTGAAATTATCATACATAAATGTAAAATGATATGTAAAAGCCACAGAAATGCCCAAGCAGATTGGAAAAGGATTCAAGCTGAACTTTCAGCAATTAAAATTTTACAATCGCTGAAATTAAAAACTCAATAGATGGCTTCAACAGATTAAACATAACTGAAAAGAATATAAAATAGAATATAAATCCAAAAATATTCAGAATATGGCTCAGAAAGATAGAAAGAAGGAAAATTTAAAAGAAATATTAAGAAGTGGAGCACAGCAGCAACCTCCGCCCGGTCATCCCAGCCTCTTCAGAGGCTGAGATATGAGGATTGTAAATTCTAGTCCAGACTTGGCAACTTGGAGAGACTTTATTTAAAAAGAAATAAAAAGGGCTGGGACTGTAGCTCCGTGATAGAACACTTCAGGGTTCAATCAATCCCTAATATCTTAGGGGGGAAAAAAACAAGAAAAGACATGTTAAGAGACATGTAACATATTATAAGCACACTGTAAATGCATCTCAAGAAAATTAGAGGAGAAGAGAGGGGCTGAGACCATATTTGAAAAACAGGAACTTTCTACAGAATCCAAAAACTCCCCAAATCCCACGGATAAATAAAAGGTCAAATTAGATGGCATAGTAAGTTCTAGAACTATTATGACTTACCTCTGTAAGTCATATTTAGGTCCCAACCTTTGTTCAAGCTCCACATCACAAATTTAAGATCAAGCTGGGAATGATGAGGGTTGTGTTTGGCATGAGCGTACCATCCTACACTGTGCTGAACCTTGTGATCCTTTTGGTGTGATATATGCATCAAGACTGCTTCAGGGCTAGAGATGCAGCTCAGTGGTAGACTGTGCTTCAGATTTCAGATCTAGAAATTTTTCTAGAAAGTCTGATGTGGCCCTTGTTCACTTAGAAATTGCCATCTACACCCATGCACAGAAGCTCCTGAATCCCCAACTTACTTACAATGTTTTCTCTCCTCCTTCTCCTCCTCCTTCTCCTCCTTCTTCATACTGAAGATTGAACCCATGGGCTTAACTTTAACAGTGACCTACATCCCAATGCCACTCCCCTCTTTTATTATTTTATTTTGAGAAGGGGTCTCACTAAGTTGCTGAGGTTGGTCTTGAATTTGAGATCCTCCTGCCTCAGCCTCCAAAGTCACTGATTATAGAAGTTTGTCTGTTTCTTTAGAGTGGTGTAGAAGCAGTACTCATTTAGTGGAAAGAGTGCTTTGAGTTTTGAAGTTTGGTCTTTTCCCAGGCTAGTATTATATGGTACAATACTCTCTCCATGCTGGACAGCAGCCACAGCTCCCAATTGGCTACAGGATCATAGTCTGTGCTCCACAGAGGGCTGTGTGGCTAAGCTGTGATGTTTGGTATTTAGTGTATTTTCAACTTGTGATATTTTCATCTTACAAGTTTCAGGTTTATGGGGACATAACCCTGTCTTTCTCTGCAGTGTGTTCTCACTGCACTGACTTCAATATATATTATTTAGATTAGCAAACCTGAGGCTGGGCTGTAGCTCAGTGGTAGAGCCCTTGCCTCCCACGCACAAGGCCCTGAGTTCTATTCTCAGAACCACCAAGAAAAAAATGGGGGGGGGGCAAGTAATCTGGTTATCCAGGTGTTGTCTTCACCTGGGTTTTCACTCTGAGCCTACAATTGGTGTTTATCAAGACAGTGGCCCTCCACACACACACCTACGCACATCAAACTGCAATTATAGGACCGAAAGACACACAGCCAGGCATGGTGGCTCACACCTGTGATCCCAGCCTCTCAGGAGGTTGAGGCGGGAAGATCACAAGGTCAAAGCCAGCTTCAGCAATTTAGCAAGGCCTTAGGTAACTTAGCAAGATCCTGTCTCCAAATAAAAAGTAGGCCAGGTACTGTTCTGCATTCCTGTAATCCCAGCCGTTCAGGAGGCTGGATAAAGAGGAGGATCACGAGTTCAAAGCCAGCCTCAGCAACTTAGTGAGGTGCTAAGCAACTCAGTGAGATCCTGTCTCTAAATAAATTACAAAAAGGGCTGGGGATGTGGCTCAGTGGTTAAGTGCCCGTGAGTTCAACCCTTAGTACAAAAAATAAAAAAATTTTAAAAATAAAAATAAGATTTGGTAGAAAAAGGGCTGGGATATGACTCAGTTGTTAAGCACCCTGGTTTCGATCCCCAGTTAAAAAAAAAAGAGGAAGAAAATCTTTTAAAAAGCCTAGAAGAAAAACAAAACAAAACATGATTTTCAAAGAAATGATCATTAAAGTATCAACTGACTTCCCAATAGAAACAATGGGAAAGAAAAAACAAAAACTTCAATGTGCTGACAGAACATGCTTAGCAACCTTAAAAATCTATATTAAAACAAAAAGTATAAATAAAAATAAAGTTAAAAATCTATATTTAGAAGAAAAAAACATTTCAATGAATTTTCAGAACAACTAATTTGGGGAGGGGAGGTAACCAAGGATTGAACCCACACACTTAACCACTGAGCTACATCCAAACCCTTTTAATTTTTTATTTTGAGACAGGGTCTCACTAAGTTGCTTAGGGCCTTGCTAAGTTGCTGAGACTGCCTTAGAACCTGTAATCCTCCTGCCTCAACCTCCAGAGTCGCTGGGATTACAGATGTGCGCCACTGTGCCAGGCAGAACTACTGATTCTATTACAACAGACTCTCACCAAGGAAAATTTGAAGATGCTGAAAGATAAAACTCTACATTTCCAATTTTATGGGATACAGCTAAAGCATTTCATAGAAGGGAAATTTTAGCCTTGAATAATCATACTAGGATTGAAGAAATAAAGGCTAATAACTAACGAGCAAAGCGTCTGACTTCAGGAGGCAGCAAAGCTGGGCTCCAACCTCAGTCTGCTTCCTCGTCACGGCCACAGCTCACGGTCTCAGAGCAAGGGGCATCTAGGAGCACTCAGAGAGCTGGGGACAAGCAGCAAGGAAATCATTGAGGACCGTGCAGTATAAAATGACACTTATGTTCTCTGAGAATTTGGTTGTGGGGACTGGGTGGCAGGGATGAACATAAGAGGAACCGAAGTCAGAGGTCAGGGGCAGAAGCAAAACTAATTTACCCTTTTCCTCGGGGTGAGGGTCCCTTATTTGCCTGTCTCCTGGCTGCTTTGGCCCCATATGTCCTTCTCCACTAGAGCCAGCAGAGGCCATGAGAAAGGGGACAGAACAATTCAGAATTGCCCCCACTAAATGCAGCATGCAAAAATAAACGAGACACCACTGGGAAGGGTCAGAGCCCCCATTTGAGGTTAGAGTTGCCCAGTAAAGAAGCTAAACATCCCTCCTCTGGGTTCAGGAAAATTTATCCCTTCGTCCTCTCGAATGCATGTGCATGTAACTTCGCTGTCTGCCTTTGGTTGAATACACAAGCAGGTGGGGGCCACACGGGCATAACTCACAAAATCCGGCAGCCAGAGTTGACAGGGAGTCTCCATTTGTCTAACACCCATTTCCTGAGCATCTCAGTCCCACACTTTTTTTTAATGAGTATACATGTTTAATATCCTTTTAAAATGTTACTAAAGTAGGGCTGGGGATATAGCTCAGTCGGTAGAGTGCTCACCTTGCATGCACAAGGCCCTGGGTTCAAACCCCAGCACCACACACACCAAAAAATGTTACTAAAGATACCAATATCATGACATATATAAAGCATAAAAACACAAATTCAGGGACAAAAGCAACAAATCTTGAACTCTAAAAATCAATTGGATGGATGTTAATTGATTTAGCAGAACTTAGAAAATGCAACCCTAATCTGGCAATGGGTGAAAGTGAATAACTTTCTGGTTTTTTTATCTTGATTCTCTTTGCATATTAATTGTACAAAATAATGGGTTTTGGTGTGGCATTGTCATACACACATAATGTGTTTTGAGGACCCACCTCCCTATCACACTTTCTTACTTCCCTTCCCTCCCCACCCCCTTCTCTTTCCCTGACAATCCTTCTTCTTCTTCTTCTTCTTCTTCTTCTTCTTCTTCTTCTTCTTCTTCTTCTTCTTCTTCTTCTTCTTCTTCTTCTTCTTCTTCTTCTTCTTCTTCTTCTTCTTCTTCTTCTTCTCTTCTTCTTCTCCTTCTCCTTCTCCTTCTCCTTCTCCTTCTTCTTTCTTCTAGATTCCACATAGGAGAGAAAATATGTGATGCTTGTCTTTCTGTGTTTGGCTTATTTCATGTAACACAATGATCTCCAGTTTCAGTCATTTTCCTGCCAAAGACATGATTTAGTTCTTCTTTATGGCTGAATAATATTCCATTGTATATATGTACCATAATTTCTTTTTTTTTTTTACCATAATTTCTTTATCCATTCATCCCTTCATGGGCTCACTTGGCCATCATGAATAGTACCTCAGAAAACATGGATATACAAGTATCTCTATTTCATGCTAACTTTGATTCCTTGCAGTATATATCTAGGAGTGGCAGCTCAGTCTTGATGCTGATTGACTCTGTGACCTTCAAAAAAAATTGCAGCACTTCTCTGAGACTTCCAGTCTCAATCTGGCTGATGCTGTGACTATATATAACTCAGTTGGAAATGTGCTTTGGTGGGAAGGGGTTATGAATACAAGATGTCGATCATTACCAAAAGCTAGCCTCCTTTGGGAGCCTGGTAGAAGCCTCCATTCTTTGCTGGCATCTGTGAAAAGTCCCTCCCATCGGAGTCAATGGTCTGACCCAACCATTTAGGTAAAACTTGGGAAATTTTAATTATGTGTGATCTCAATAATTCATATCTGAGTCTCTGAGTTGTTCTCTCTCTCTCTCTCTCTCTCTCTCTCTCTCTCTCCTTTTCTTCTCTCTCTAAATTAAAGGGTTTGCATTAGAAGAATGATTCTTTCTTTATTTTTGGGGGTACTGGGGATTGAACTCAGGGGCACTCCACCACTGAGCCACATTTCCAACCCTATTTTGTATTTTATTTAGAAACAGGATCTCACTGGTTTGCTTAGTGCCTTGCCATTGCTGAGGCTGGCTTAGAACTCACAGTCCTCCTGCCTCAGCCTCCCGAGCTGCTGAGATTACAGGCGTGCGCCACCGCGCCCTGGCTAAAGAAACAATTCTTAACCTTAGCTTTATGTAGAATCATCTGGAAGACATTAATATGTATTGTTACCTGAGTCTTTCCAGGACTGGTTGGATGGGAATCCCTGGGAGTAGGATCCCACCTGCAGCACTTTGTATAAACTCCTCAGAGGCTCTGGATGCACACAGCAACGGCTTGAACCCCCAGACAAGATTGTGGCTTTTGCCCTTTTCAGCTCTCTGATTCTGCAGCCTCCAGATCTTCAGGGCCACAGCTGTGGCCCTTGGGATGGGGCACACATGAGCTGTGTGGCTCATACCATGAATACTCAGAACACAGTACCCTGACGTTGGCCAATGTTCTAGGTGGATCATTATCCCAGATCTCTACAAAACTGCCCTCTGATGCCCCAACTCAGAGTCAGAATCTTGGCCTATAGGACCATTCTAATATGTTCAGGCAGAGGAAACCTAGACCTGAACCAATAACTGAGCAACTACTATGCGCCAGGCACATACCTACACAACTGCTAATCCTCACACCTTTCAAAGCAGGATGTATTGTTTCCATTAAAAAAGAAAAAAGACTAGGGAAGATTGAGCCACCTGTCTAAAGTGTAGCTGATAAGCTGGGGGAGCTGAGATTCAAGATCAAATTCTGCATCCAAACCCTACATTCTTCCCATTGCACCTCCTTGGTCCAAGCTGGGGCCAGGCTTCAGCCAGGGGAAGATGGGGTTTCCTAAGGCAGAAACCCAGTGGTTTTGCTGGGTCATCGGCCATCAGAGGGCCTCCATCCAATGGGAGCTGAATCCGACGGTTTGCCCAGCTCCAGGCCTCCTACGCAGGGAGACAGCGCTGCTGACGAACACACATCAGGCTGCCAGCCTCAGTTTGTATTTTTACAGTCCACTAATTAGGCCATTTTAACTAATTTGTTTGCATTTTGTATGAGCAAGTTGGGCTTTTGGATTGACTAATGTAATTGCAGCTGGTTTCTGCCAAATACAAATTACTCAGTCTAGTGTGGGCTAGAGAGAAAAGCAAATATTTAATAGACATCAATACCCTTGTAGCTTTTTAGTGGAGCCTTTTTCCCCCTATGGAAAGTTGAAATAATTTCTCTAACATCAGATTGAACTTTCATGTTAGAGAATTATTTTTTAATCATTTTTTTAAAAAATAATGAGGCAAATGCTTTAGTGGCTCTGCTAGGGTTTATCTCTGATCCATTTACCCCTAAGCTCGGGAAACTCACAGGACTTTTCCATTTCCAGGCCAGCTCCCCACAATCTCTTTCTGCTTGGGTTACTCCTGCCACCACCAAGCAATCTACATCAAAGATTATATCATAGCTAGCAGTGGCCTGCGAGACCATCTAGTCCAGTAGTTCTCAAAGTGTACACCTGGACCGTCAGCATCAGTACCACCTGGGAACTTGGAAAGACAAATCCTCAGGACTATTGAATCATAAACTCCAGAAGTGGGGCCCAGCAAGCTGTTTTAATAAGCCTTCCAGGTGATTCGGAAGCACGCTAAACTTGAAGATCTAGTCTAATCATCTCATCTGACAGATGAGGAAACCGAGACCCAGGAGGAGACTATACTTCAGTCAGGGCAGGGAGTGAGCCTGTTTCCCTCCTTGTGCATTCCCCACATGCCTGCCTTGTGATAAGCACCAAAAAAACCAACTCTCTGCTGAAGGACTGAATGATGGAATGAATGAGCCAGAACTAGAGGCAAAGTCTTGTGATTGTACTGCATTCTACCAGAGCTCTCTCTTGTTATGGGGAAGGATAGAAAAATGTGGGGGGCACTGCTTCTTGGGTCCTGTTTGTGAGAGGGAACATAACTGGGACTCGGAACATTGTGTCCTGTATCCTGGTGCTTAAGGAGGATGGCAGTCCCACCTACTGCCTTGCTTCCAAGCTGTGGCTCATCTGGTGCACTGTCCCTAGTTCAGGAGGTGGACCAGTCCCCAACCTTGCTTTCATAGAACCTGAGATTTTCTGAAGCCCAGCTAGGCCCCTGTTGGGGTGCTTGATTCCCTGATGAATAACCTCAGTCCAACGAGTGAATAGGGAGAAAGAAGCTGTGCTTTGATGCATTAAAAAAAGAAATGTTTCTAAAGAGAGGATGCTGGGGTGGGTGGGGGGAGTCTTCTGGATCCTTTGAGTTAGGGGAGCAGGTGTCTGGTCCTCACATCTTGCCATTGCAGACCCGTGTAGCCCTGCTGTCTGCACCTCACTGCAGTCTCCTCCTAGGAAACCAGAAGGGGAAGGCAAATTGCATCACAGGTTTTCAAACAGATAAAAGTTTCTCCCAGGATGTGGAGAACAGGCTTCTAGAGGCTTCTACCCTAAGCAAATAAAGACACCAATCCCTGTGGATTCAGCCTCTCAGGAGCTTCCTGTTCCTCTAACCTCAACTCCAAGGCTCTCATGCCACACAGCTGCCCAAGTCCCTTCCCTCTGCTCGTCTCTACAGAGCCCACAGAAGCATGTGACACCTTTCCAATGGGCAGCACCTGCTCCCTGGCCTCCCTTGGGTGCTCCCCGCCTTCATGGTGATTTCCACACTTCCTTGAGACCTGTCCTCAAGAAAGAGCCTGACAAACTCACTCAACTACAGATGGTAGCAACCGATGGCTGCCATTTCCACCCTGCGGACTTCAGGGAAGATTCCAAGCCCTAGTGCTAGCTTTTCATTGCTAACTCAGGGCAGGCTGACCCACAACCTTCTCTGAGAATGGGTCTGCATTCAAGGAAGACATCAGTCCTCTGGAGCCTATCTCTGCCCCCAAAGGTCAAATGGGCTCTTCCTTCAGGGAGTTTGCAGTTGGGCACATGGGGAGGTGAGTGAGTATCTGCTCATCTCCTGAAGTGGAGGAATATTAGTGCAGGGCTGAAGGGTCCCCATGCGCCCAAAGGAGCAGGGAAAACCAATCAGCAGAGAGGGATGAGCAGAACAAGCAGAGAACAGCCACCTCTGCTCTGGTCCCACACCTTCCAGAGGCAGCTGCTCTGCCTTTTGGCTCCCTGAGGTATTCTCATGTCTTTAGCCTAGAGTTCATTTATTGGGGGGGGGGAGCCGTACCGGCGATTGAACTCAGGGGCACTCAACCACTGAGCCACATCCCCAGCCCTATTTTGTATTTTATTTAGAGACAGGGTCTCACTGAGTTGCTTAGTGCCTTACTGTTGCTGAGGCTGGCTTTGAACTATTGATCCTCCTGCCTCAGCCCCCTGAGCTGCTGGGATCACAGGCGGGTGCCACCGTGCCTGACAGAGGCCTACTTTCAATGATGCTTGTTGTCTGAGTATCTCCTTCTTGTAACCAGGGTGTCGTTGGAGCCTCTTGCAGAGCTGAGTGTCACAGAGGAGTCCAATGACTTTCTGTGAAACAAACCAGTGATGCTCAGTCCAGTGGTTCCTGAAGGCCAGGCCTCTCACCAGGCCTGCTGGCTGCAGCACAGAGTTCAGTCCCGCCCATCCTGGAGATCCTGTTTCAGTAGGTTGGGCTCTGACTTGTCTCAGCTCTCTAGGGCTTCCTGTGGAGGATGGAAGGGGCGCCTAGTTATCCCCGTGGGCAGAGTCCTATCTTACATGCTCATGAGTTAAAGAGACTATCATAGAGGCTAGTTCTACTAACATGATCATCAGGCACCTGCTAAGCAGATGGCCGTATTCTAGATGTAAAGAAGTAAGAGTGAAGAGGGCAGGTGAGACTCCTGCTCCCATGGATTCATACTCCAGGACAAGATGGAAAACATGCAAGTCAACAGATAACTGAAGAGATCATTTCAGAGGAAGAGAAGTGCTGTGGAGACAGTTGAAGACATCAGTGGGACATAAGGGAGTGGACTTTAGGGAACAAAGTTGACAAACACCTCAGAGAAGGCTCTGGAAGAAGGTGATGCTTGAGCTGACTTGACTGGAAGAAGCCAACTTATGGAGACCTGAGGGCTGGCATGCACGTGTCCTTGAGAAGAGTGATCTTAGTGCAGCAGGGGCAGAGGGTTGTGACAACCTGAGTTCTTTGGACTTGTTTTATGGCAAAGGGAAGCAGGAAAATGGAACAGTAAGTGGAGGGGGACATCAAGGTCAAGGGAGGGATCTGTTGAGGGGGCTTGGGTTGGTCAGTCTTTATGGTGTTTGGGAGGTTCAGTACTGGGTTCTGCCTGTCCCTGCCCGGCCCTGAGAAAATTCAGGCAATGGACAAGGACCCACATGACACTTATTGCCCCTGTTGATATGGTCCCTCCCCAGATCCCTGCACCTGTATTTATACTCTGCCTTCCTGCCTGCTACAAAGCACAAAGAGTCCTTACTCTTATTAAAGCTCATTCTTGGGGTTGGGGGTAGATCAGTGGAAGAGCGCTTGCCTAGCATGCTTGGGGCCCTGGGTTCCATCCCTAGTACTGCAAAACAACAACAACAACAAAAAACACTCCTCTACTCGGGCCCTAGGACCTATTGCCTTTTCTTCTCATGGTTTTTGCTTTCATCGTCCCTGCCTTGACCCCTCTAGCTCTGGTGACATCAGTTTCTCCTCTCCACTGGATGGTTCCGCTGGCATGCACACATCCCTATGATCTAAAACAGGGGCAGCAAATTTTTTCCGTAAGGGGCCAGATAGTAAATATTTTAGGCTTTCTGGCCATGTGGTCTCTGTGGAAACCACGGAAGCCCGCCCATGGCAGCAGGAAAGCAGTCACGGGGCTGCGGCTCAATGACACCAGGTGGCATGCAAATTTGGCCCCTGAGTCATGGTTTGAATAACCATGAACGGTGTGTAACCTCTTAGGACCGTTGTTTGACGGGCTCCTCTGTCAAGAAAGTCTTGATGGAACTTCAGCTATGAGTCAGAGGCGTGATGGTGGGCAGGGCACAGAAAAGAGAAAGTAAAAGATGAACCAAGGGATGATGTCAGAGTGAAGAAGAGCATCGAAAATGGAGCCCTGGGAGAGAGCTAAGTGGAAGAGACTGTGAGATGCTCCGAGACCAGAATCAGCCCCGGGAGCTGGTGGCCTATAGTAGGAGCATCGCAGTTCGGGGAAACTAAGACAAGAAAAATTTCCCAGAGAGCTCAGAAGACAGGAGCCTAGCTAGGAAGGGCCTGGAATTAGGATAAATAGATTCAAACTAAATCTATGTCCCCTGTACTGAACACACCTGGACTCTCCCTATCCACTCTGTCCCTGTTATTCCCAAGCAATGGCTCCATGCCCCTATGTGTCCTTTTCCTCAGGACATGTAGCAGATTGGTTCCATGAGAAGAGGTGACCTTATTGCCTGACCACAGTTAAGACACGGCCCCAGCCACCCACTTGCCATCTGGTGGCAAAGAGCCTTCAGGACATTGACTAAGTAATTGCTGGAGGGAGACGCCGCAGGACATGGGCGAAAGAAGGGATTTCCCCAGGAGATGATACCTCAGGAGCTGGAAGGACAAAGGTGCAGAAAGAGAAAAAGTCTGGAAGTTTCCACACAGAAGCAAAGGCCCAGATGGGTGCAGATGGCCACAGCAGACGTTTTTCAATCCTGTCTGCCACAGCACTGGACATACCAGCGGAGGGTGGCCACAAACTGGGCTCTATCACTAGGGCCACAGTTTCACTGAGAACACACACCCGCAGTGGAACTCTAACTCCCCGGTGCTCTGAAATGGTTAAATAAAAGGGAAAATACCTAGAATGTATAAGAATGTCTAAAAAGCAACCTGGCATTAATTATCACATGCAGGCTGTAATTATGGACTAAAATGCAGGCTGTTTTATTTGTCAGGTGAGAAGACTAGATGCCAGGCATCCTCACAGTTTCTTAGTTATGAAAAGTACTTCCCTCACCTCTGTTCCCCACCCTTCCTCCCAGAGTACTTCTGCCTGTGTACCCGCATGTGCGCACCCGTGCACACACACACACACACACACACACGCACGCACACAACACACAACACATACTAGACTTTATCTCAGAGATTACATCTAGGGCCCCATTCCTAGAACAGGTGTTATGCTCACTGGGTGAGACAATGGAATCTCTGTTGATTCTGGAAAGAACTAATCAAGGGTTGTTTGTTTGTTCAGAAATAATGAAAAAAAGAAAAAGATGAGCCAATAATGAAAATGGAATGGATCTGTCTCCTATCTTTTGCCCTTTATACCCCAAACAGCTTACAGGCAGGTGCTAAACAGCCAGGCAAATAAAGATGTAACCATTTCCTTCAAAAGTCACCCCTGACCTTTGCTTGCTTTCTAATGGGCTCCCAACCATGACACGTTAGCCCCACCCTCATACCCAGCTACCTGATTTGACTGTCTATCCTGCCTAATCACATGAATAGCCGGCACATCGTCACTTCTGTTATGTCTTAGCCTGCAAAGAAGCAATCAGTTCAGACACAAGGGGGCCTGAGGCAGTCTGGTGTACATCCCTTCCCCAGGGAGTCACCCTGGGTCCCCTCTACCCTCTGCCCTTGCTGTAGAAGTATTTAGCCAGTGTTGACACATTTTCTGCCCTACCAGGCCTGGTCACTGGGGATACAATGGATTCCCTTTCTTTCTCCTAAATAGAAGGTGAGAAAAGGTAAAATGTTCAGTCCAGTGCTGGCTAACTAGATTTCAAAAAAGAAATCAAACTGTGGTGCAGGAAATACAAGCAAAGGGTTTGAGCTTTTATTGAGGCTCAACAAAATAGATCTTTACAGATTTTTAGATTGCTTAAACTATTAGATTATTAAGTCTCCATAGGACCAAAGACCTTGTATGCTTGTTAAAGAGTCCCCAGGGAGCTGAGAGCCAGAGGGGACAGTTATTCAAGGCAAGAAACAGGAGACCAGCTGGGCACAGTGGCATATACCTGTAATCCCAGCGGCTTGGGAGGCTGAGGCAGGAGGATTGTGAGTTCAAAGACAGCCTCAGAAACTTAGTGAGGCCCTAAACAACTCAGCAAGACCCTGTCTCTAAATAAAATACAAAAAAGTGTGTGTGGGGGGGTGCTGGGGATGTGATGTGGCTCAGTAGTTGAGTGTCCCAGGGTTCCATCCTAGTACCAAAAAAGAAAGAGAGAGAGAGAGAGAGAGAGAGAGAGAGAGAGAGAGAGAGAGAACCTAAGGGATAAGAAAACTCAGGACGATATTAAGGAGCTGGGGTAGTTCCCCAACCCAAGAGTCCAGAGCAGACATTCACATTAGAGCTTGGGTTGGGCTTGAAGAACCAGAAGGAAAACCAAAACATCCCAATGTTTAGTACCTAGTCAAAGATGACCCTGGAGAGCTCAAACCTGGATAGTATCATTCTTTTTCCTGGTTTCAGGAGATGTCTTTCCACCACCTATAATCTTCAAACATTATAGCAGATGGATGTTAATTGATGGAGGTACTTTGATTGGGACCCATCACAGATACAGGTAAATCAGCCAACTCTCCCCTGGCTATAGTGGTATTGTAGTTCATTCTGATCATCAAGTACCATAAACTGGGTGGCTTGTAAATAACAGAAATTTATTTCTCACAGTTCTAGAAGCTGGGAAGTCCAAGATCAGCATCTGGTGAAGTAACAGATTGGCTCTGGTGAAGGTTCATCTGGTAGATCACAGTTGGTGCCTCGAATGATGGAACAGGCAAGAGTTCTCCGGGTCCTTTTTTTCTAAGTCTTCACCTGGATGATTGAGTCACCTCCCTGGGTCCCCACCTCCTGATCCCATCACATTGGTCATTAGATTACAACATGAATTTTGTGGTGATCCAGCCAAACATTCAGACCACAGCTGGTGTGCCAGACCAGGCTGATTCCCCCTCGGGGCATACTCCTGGAAATTGATATCACTGGAAAAAATGGAACCTGAGAGAAAAGTCATGTTCAAGGGTTAAGGAATGTCTGTAGGCCACTTCCCTGAGGATGGTGTGATGGTGGTGAACAGGCATGCCACAGGGAAGAGGAAAAAGACAGATCTTTTAGGTGGCAGTGTGATGCTCAGCCTCTTGAAGGATGGCCACTCATTCTAAAAAGGAGTCACTAGGGAGACAGGAGAAAAGACTCTTCCAGACAGTCATTTCAGGTACCTCTCAACTACCCTACCTCATCCAACCTTTAGTGGCCAGAATTTAGGATTCAGAATAAGATTTTTTGGAGGGGAGAAGTATTGGTGAGTTTTCATGGAAAAGAGGAAAGCCATTATGGAGAAGTGTATGTAAGCGGATTATAAACCTGCATGGAGGGCCGGTAGAAGTGTCACCCACTTCATTAGAGTAACAGATTGCTTGTACCTGTCATATTCACTGAGTAAAAAGGAAGTAGCAAAAAATGGAATGAGAAATGATAATCAAGAATGAGCTGGTATCAGATGTTTTCTCTTGGTTTCTGCTTGCCCAGGTCTGACTGGTGTAGCTTATAATTAGTCTCTGCTTGCAGATGTGTGGTTCCAAAGACTTGTGGATTAAGGAGAAACTCTAGAATTTCTCAGTACCTGACAAGTTGTAACGTGAAAAGCTACACTTAGTCCATTAAAGATTTTTCACAGTGACATTTGAGTGCAGCTTGAGAAATATGCCACCTTGCCATTTATCATTTTCAGGGCACGGGTGTTGGGAAAGAGGTTGCTATGAAGAACAAAACAAAATGGATTGCGTGTGTCGAGGTGAGCTGGAGAATACTGATAAATGTACTTCACTGAATGTCAGCAAATGTCACTTGAGAAGCCATTTGCAGCTACCATAACACTCCCAAACCCAACAAAGAGGAGCAAAACCAGGCAAAATGAACTGGGCGTCTTGCTTCCGCATGAATAAGCAATCAGCCCTCTCAGAAGTTACACCAGAAAGTTGTTAAACAAACTTGATAGAAGAAGCTTTTTCAGCCATATTGATGAACACTATAGATGGTTGCAGAGGGATGGAGACCATCTGAGGATGTTGGCACTGGGACTCAGGAATGAACTGAACAATCCCTTATCCCTTTGTCCCTGGTAGGTACCTTCCTTTTGTATGTGGAGAGACTGGTTGTCTCTAGGGAACATTTTCTGGGTTCTTCCTGACCTGCTGCCACTTTTGCTGATTCGGTGGACACCTGTGCTCCCCCACCTGCTCCTAACCTAGCCTCCCCTTGTGATCCAGGAGTGGCTGAAGAGGTAACCTAGGCACCAGGCCTCCAGACTGCAGCCTCGCACACTGTTATCAGCAGAAGTTCCAAAGTGACCACCCGTGACCCAGGCTTTTAGCGTCTCATTCAAGAAAAGAATCTTCAGCGGTGGCCCAAGTTAATTTGAAAAATCTGAGGATGGGACTCAACTTTGGTTTCATTCTTGGTGACCTGGCCAAAACTTGACCCTCTCTGTGACTTAGGATTTCTGGAAACTGGTGCCAAGTTTTCTTCAGAATTCAGTTTGGATCAAGATGTTCCTCTCTCCCTCCTCAGCTAGGTGAGTCTCCAGACTGTGCTGCAGAGAAGTAAATGGGAAAGAAGATCATATTCTCAGAAAAGCTTTTGAGGGAAATGTGAGACTCATTTAAATAAAATTCTGGCCCCTCTTCCTTTCTGAATCTCTGCAGTCTCCTCCCCTCCCTCAACACATATGCACCAAATCACCCAATGCATTTTTCCTCTTTTACACCAAGAGTCATCCAGAGCCGCCTGCACTCCTCTGGCCTTGTCAATACATACACACACCCCCACACACATACACACACACCCACCCACACACACACACACACGCAGATGCACATTGCCTACACAAATTGAGGTCAGTTCAGCATACATTGGAGCAATGCTGTGGTCTGGGGCTCCCATACAAGAAGCCCTTTGTTGAATGTACATCCCAGGCTCAGTCCCTGAATGTGCTAATGGATGGACTTCCCTCTTCACACTGTTCCGCCGTATGTTTGGCTTGTGTACGTTGGAACTGAACACATTTTACAACCAGGAAGAGATGGGCTCTTGGGAACGCAAGCTTCCCTGGGATGAATAGGACATGCAGGAGGGGTTGGAGGTGGGCTCCTCTTCCACTCTCATTTCTCAGTCCTTCATACTCCTTGCTTTTGAATTAGGTACTTCCCGTGGAAGGGCCTTCACTTGGGTCTTGGGAACTCAAAAGGCCTCTGTTTATTATTGAAATTGAATTGCCTCGACTTGCCAACTTTCATGCTTTAGTTTAGAAAGAAACAGTGGTTTGTTGGCAGAGAGGTGAGGAGAAGGTGAAAGACAGATCTCTGGATCAGAGGTGAGGGTTAGGGCAAATGGGAGGAGCTCCTACAGGGAGGACTGAGCTATGAAATGTCTACGAAATGTCTGCTAGGGACAGGGTCTCTAGTCCAGCCTGGGACCACTTTACTCAGCTGAGGCAATTTCTGAAGAGCCAACATCTGTGTGTCCCATGTAGATTGCCTGTCTCAGACCCAAAGACCCACTATAGCATTAAAATGTGTTGGAAACAAAAAGAGGAGGTATAGATTCTCACCTTGCCAGTAATCTTTCTTTTTCTGGTTGGAATTTTTAAACTCATATCTGAATGCTTGAACTAATAAGCATCTGTTCCCAGGGGAGGAAAAAAAAACTGTTCGTAATTGATTAATATCTCCTGAATCCTGCCATTGCCGGAGGCCAGAGCTATGTAAAAACTTTTCTTTCTACTATTTTAGTCTTTAAGGAATAAAAACAAAAGCCTTGTCATATAGACATGGATAGTTGACATTGTCTGCCTCTCTGATGGGGGAAAAAAAAAGCAAAACTGTTTTGGGGAGCTACTTTTACTCACTAATTTGTGGCAGGCCCAAGTTTCCTTGTTTAAGCTAGAGGCCATTTTTCCGTGGACTCTTCACTGGTCTGTGCACACAAGTGTGACCAGTCTCTATTAACTATTTTACATTCTGAGATGTTTTAAACAAACCACTCAGTTGGTAACATAAAAGAAAGGTGAAACTCCTAAGAATTGCAGTAAACCCCTCCTTATTGCAAGTATATAGAAAGTACATCAATATGGGGAGCATTTGCCCACGGAGAAGTCTCCTCTGAGTCAGAACTTTCTGTGTGATAGCAGTGGATATCCGGTTGCCAGCCCCAGACATCATCAGCCACCTCAAACCGACCTCCCTTGTTGGCCTCAACAGAAGGAAGGATATAACTCTAGAGTGGGAGAGAAAAGTGAATTTCAGGCTAACCCAGCAGCAGGCATTCTAAGGGGAAATGTTCAGAGAAGTTTATTATCCAACTTTAAAAAAAAAAAAAAAAAAACTTTCATTCATTTTTTTTTCACTCATTAAAAAAACAAAACAGAATAAAACAAAAAACACTTTTATTTGCCTACCTTATGTCAAACCTGACACTGCATCTGAGCTGGATGCCAAATTTGCTTATATGTCTTACCCCTCACCATCTAGACTCATAGTCAAATTTTACTGTTCAATTCAATCACCTCTTTCAGGAAGCCTTCTGAGATTTCTCCCACACTTTCCTCTCATTTGCTACTAATGGGACACTCATAGAAAGGCATTGTTCTGTGCTGCTTTCAACTGTATCCATCCTCTCCCCAGTCAGTATTATCCCCCTGGGGGAGGAAGGGGAATCTCTTATCTGCATCACTGAGATGGTCTTTCCTAATCCTCTGTTTAAAATGGGATTTTGGGGGGAGGAAGCCATTGGGGGATTGAACCCAGGGGTACTCTACCACTGAGCTGCACACCCAGGTCCCCCTCTTTTATTTTTTTATTTTGAGACAGGGTCTTGCTGAGTAGTTGAGGGCCTCCCTAAATTGCTGAGGCCAGCCTCAACCTTGCAATTCTCCTGCCTCAGTCTCCCGTGTGGCTGGGATTACAGGCGTGCAGTCACCGTGCCCAGCTAAAATGAGATTTAATGCTACTGAAAGATGGGTTAGCTCTCACTCACACTGGGAAACAGCCTTCTGTCTTCCTTGGCTATTGATAGTGTCTGGATTCAGCAGACAATAAAGGGAAGCCTTGCAGGTAAAAAGCAAGTGGGTGGCCCATCTGGGTTTCTTGGGCACTCCCTGGTAGTAGAGAAGAAATCAGACTGGTTAACTTAGGGTAGGAGGAGCTGAATTTGTCAAATAATTGTGTAGCCTGGCCTTTGCTGGCAAGTGCGGGACACTTAGGTGTTTAAAGTCACCTTCCTTCAACCTCTGCATCAAATATGTTTTAGAGACTCAACCAGATTTAATGGGTTCAAAATGGAAAGAGTTCACATTTTGTTCTAGATCTGCCAGCATCAAGGTACCCAAGCTTTATTTTTAATACAATGACCCTCACTACTTTCAGGTAGAAAAAGTTTAGGTAGGAATCATTATAATTTCGCCCCCCCCCCCTTTTTTTCTCTCTGCCCAGGTGGTCAAGAGGGGAAGAATTCTTACCCTATCAAACCCACACCACTGATTGTATCATTGAAAACAGATTTTGCAGGAGGTTTGCAAATGTTAATGAAGACTTTTGATGGAGAGATTTGCTTTTTAAAATCTGGGATTAAGAAATTCCCTTCCGTCTGATACATCTTATTTTCTTATGGGTCTTTTAGGAAAGACTTTTTCTCAGAAATTTTCTATCTTGTTAAAAGACTCCCTAGAAGGCAGAAAATGTTGTGTCTGAGCCAAGCGATGGTCCAAAAGGATCAGTACTTCAAGTCTTGTGATAAATGCCCAAAGTTTAACAAGCTTGTAGAACGACTATATTACTTAAAAAAAAAAAAAAAACTCATCTAACATAATTCAAAGTAACTATTCCTTATCGTTTTTTAAATGTTTCATTTCATTTCTTGTAAAATTTACTTATTTCTCTGCCTAATTAGGGAAGAAAGGGGTGGGGAGCCTACCTCGATTTTAAGAAGAAAAAGATCTTTAAAGTTTCTTAAAGTAAGAGTGGTTGGAAAAAATTTCCCCCTCTCAAATGGCCATTTGGAAAAATATATATTTACATATCCATTTACTTCTGGGGTGAGAGCAGATTTGCTATTTTGGTTCAAAGGAAAATGTTTTTGAAGTGATGGAAATCTCTATGTGTGTGTTTCTAGAGTTAATATGTATGTATTCATTTTAGCGGTGGGATTTCCTACTAAGGGAATCCTCATTGGGAGAAGTACCTCAGTCCTGGGAGCATTTAAGGAAATTTTAATATCCAAACAAAAGCAGTATTACCATTGCTATCCATTCTCTCACCCAGAGGAGAAACAATTAATAATTTGCATATGCTCATGACACAAATTAAAGACAAAGAGCTCCTCACAGGCTGTGGTTACTTATGCAGACCTCTCAGCTTGCTCCATGGTTTCAGCCCAGTACTGCCCTACCTTCCAAATGAATAGCATCAAGCTATATAACTAAAATTAGGGGTTCTGGGCCCTCCGGCCCATTCCCACCGGAGAATCCTCTTTTCCCAATCAGAAACATCTCCCAATCTCTCCACGAGCTTCTAGGCAAACAGAACGTATAGTTCCAAGGGGGTAAAAATATGTATATACTTTGCCCTTTTTATTTTAATGGCCAAACATTGTAATGCTAGCTAAATAGAAATTCTTGTCTGTTAATAGGTTCCTTTAGTTTGTAATAAATAGGAATGCTAATGACTAAAATTTGGTATTTGGTATGCATTAGCTTTTGTGAGCTTTTCTTTACAGTCCTCATTGACATGCAATATGGCAAGCTTCCTTTGAAACATATTTATAAAATAACTACAGTATAATTAAACCAACAAAGCCATCTTTTAAGTAAGCTTAATAGCTCAGTTTTTTTTTTCACCTCAGTAAAATTTTATTTTAAAAAGAAAAATAGTTATGCCTCAATCCCACTGTATATTTTATTCTGTGCATCTAATATTTCCTTTGCATCTACAATCTATGCATATCTAATTCTTTTTGACAACTATGATTATTAATAAAGTGCTGGTGAAAGATATGCTTCATAGCTTCTTCAACAAGAATAATGGTTTTTTGTTAATGGAAATTGTAACATATCTTGACAGATACAATATATAAGATGTGCTTTTTTCTTAATTGTTAATATTGCTGTGCTGAATACACAAGGAGCAGATCAACAGATATGGCAGGTAATAATCACAGTGGATGCTATTTTATACAGTGTAACTAAAAATATTTTAATGATATAAAAGCAATAGATAAATAAAAGCAATTATGTTTAATTTTGCTTTCCGCGTGCCGGCAATTTTTGGTGGTTGCTGCTGTTGCGGGTGTGTTTATTGGAGATGGAGAAGGAAGCCGGGAGTGCAGACGATCCGTGCAGCAGCGGCTCTGCCTTCTTGCTGCCCGAGGGTCCTGTGAACCGCCCTTTGCTCGCCGCGGCATCCGCATCCTGGGCGCAGGACCCGGTTGAATGCTAATTTGGGATGTACAGTTGCTTGAGTTCACCCAGTTTCCTGCAGTTTTGCAAAACTGTTCTCCTCTCCCCAGGCCTCACGGTTTAAGACCATGCGATTTACTGAAAGGAAAACTCAAAAGACACCAGGCATGGGACTGGAGTCACTAGAACGGGCTCTGACTGCTCCACCGCCTCCCGGACCCTGGCCACTCTGCTCTGCCCCGGGCGCCCAGATCCACTATACCGAAACTCCGTCCTCTCCGCTGAAGTGCTGTCGTGCCCCTTACCTACCCCCTGCACAGAGAATAAACACAGTTGACATCGCTGTTATAATCTTTATTTAAAACTGTTTCCAAGGTTACAAATTACCGTGCCTCGTATGCAACAGGTTCCTCCGAAGCGGTATCATTACAGATTAACTGTAATGTGTAGGATTAGAATAAAAGCATAAGGGATTAGGTAAAAAGAGAGACGCTAGAGAAATAACACCCTTGCGCATCTCGACTGCAAGTCAGCCGAGGGAGACCTGGAAGGCGCTGGGCGTTGGGGCGCCGCGGCGCGGGACTCTGTTCCTGGGCTCACCGACCGGCCTCAGCCCGGTAGCGGTCAGGGGCAACGGCGCTGGAAGGGTCAACTCGGCCCGAGCTTAGGGACGAAGCTTCTTGAGCGCCAGGGACTAGAGATCGGCCAAGGGACTGGTGAAGACCAGGGTCCAGCAGGCCGCACAGTCGAAGGATGCAGGCAGGCCTGAAGTCCGGCTGGGGGCCGCAGGAAGCGCGGTACCCGGACACGGTTCTACAGCTCCGCGAAGCCCCCGAGCGCGGCGAAGAGATCAGCACGCCCACACAGGGGTCACTGGGTTTATCCTTGTGGCTGGCATCGCATTCAAGGCCCAGGCCTGATGTGGTCCCTCATGGAGTCCTCCTGGTCCCCTCTGGGATGGGCCCGGCGCAGACCGTCCGAGCTCTTCGGAGCCCAAGAATTGGGCTTTCGCACCCGGCGGAGGTCATGCGCCCATCGGGCCACCTCCCCTGCCCAGTTGCCGCTTGCCCCTCTCGCTCCCGGAAGGCCCCAGAGCCCCCTCTCCCTTCGTTGTGTTTCCTGAGGGGCCAGAACTCGCCGCGCTGG
>NW_025999977.1:25001143-25009558 GCF_001458135.2 Marmota marmota marmota | reverse complement strand
GGGGGGAGAGAGAGAGAGAGAGAGAGAGAGAGAGAGAGAGAGAGAGAGAGAGAGAGAGAGATCATTGAGAATTTCTTACAACAACAACAAAACTAATAATGCAGCGATCTTCATTCAAGAGGTCACAGAAATGCTCAGTTTTGCCCTGAACGTGTGTCCTCAGCAGAGGTGACTAGAGCATTTGGGAAATAAAAAAATAAAATAAAATAAACGCACACCAGTCACTGTACACGGGGCATCTGAGGATAGGAGAAAACGAGTTGCTTTTCTGTTTGTGTGATACATGTTGCAACGGGCACAACAATGTACCTGCAAACAGTTTTTACATCAGACAAGTAGAGTTTGAACAATCTTGCAAGACTGGGAAGTAATAGAGAATATTTCCAACTTTTAAATATTGTATTTGTGAGAAAGGTTCTAGATAAACTATCTAAAGAGAGGTAGAGTACCTGAAGGCAGAGGAGTTTGTTTCTTTGTGTTCCAGAGCTCAGCTATGGGGAGTGAAAGTTATACTTTGGTTATACTTTTTCTCTGTGTCATGTGGTCTCTTCCTAAAATGAGATAGCAGGTGAACTCTCATTTGGGAATGAGGGAAAAACAAACCTGGATGGAGAAAAATGGCCAAAGAAGAACTGCCCTTCCAAGGAAAATTAAGATTACATGACTCTAAAGTGATTTTCACTTTTTATTATTTAAAACATCCATGAGAACAAAACTCTTGCTACAATGGCCAGGAATAAAGTGTAACTTGAAAAAGAAAAGGATGCAACGTTTGCCCCCAAAAGAGAAAAAAAAATTCTTCTCTACACACCCCCACATCTCCTTGTTTCTAGGGCAACATCTGCTGTGACAGGTCCTCTGGGAGTGTTTTTTTGGTGGTTCATTTCTTCTTCACAAAATGCACCTTCCTTTGCCCCTTGAAGGATGGTCATCCGACTTGCTGGCCCAGAAACTCCTCTCTATCTCTCCCCCCACTTCTCTATCTGAGCAAATATTTTCAGACTTACCCTCTTCCTTCAGAGAGAGGCTCAGAAAATGAGCTCGAAAAGAGAGAAAGTTGGGAAGAAAGGGGGGGTGGGTGGGGTGGTGGTACCATTGCTTCCAGCATTCCTACCTCTTTTGAAGAAAACCAGGCAAAAGCCACAGTCCAGAACTATTCCTTCAGATTCTACAGGCAAATGGAGCTGACATTGAAAACAAGCCTGTACAGTTATTCTGGTCTTACCAGAGACTGAGAGCTCCTCTTGGCAGCCCCTCAGCTGATCCTGGACACTGAACTCTGTCTGGGATTGGGGAGCAGGGGTAAGAATTTCCCAATATCTCACAAAGAAAATTAGTTTTAAAAACTATTCAGCTCACTTTGGAGTGTACTTTTACAGATTTATTTGATATACAAGGATTGGGATGTAAGTGGGGATAAAGGGTGGAGTTGAGCTAACAATTCTTTTTAAGACTAACTTCAAGAGAAGTGAAAGGGGAAAACAAGGGCCCTCCCATTTCAGGAACTGCAGTTTGACTTGAACTTTCCCATTTGGAATTAGGAATTCTGATCAGTAGGTGAAGATGTCCATGGCTCCATTCAAGTCCTTCTCCAGAACGCAATTGCCTAAGCCAAAAATAATTGCAAACAAGTAAAATAAATAAGCCCTGTCAAAACGAGTCTTTCCTATATTGCCCTCTTCTGGTGTCTCCAACAGAGTAGGAAGGAAGGTGAAAAGCCTGGCTTAGAGGTGGTTGAGCTATTGTTTTTCTAGTCTCCAGGACTTGACCTGAAAACTTTCACCCAGGTGACTCAATAAAGTCCCCACCCCATGTCCCTCTAGCAGGAAGTCTTGAGGCCTGTATCCTGGTTGGACCTACTCTCTGTGTGCAGCTTCCTATACATCTACCTCTGTGTGTCTGGGGTCACTCCACATGGCCGCTTCTGTCTGCACCTGAGCAACTGGGTGTGCACCCATGCATTCGAATAATTATGCCTATAGACAAATCTTTATTTCTCAAATTCTGCATGAAAGTTCTGTGCAATCAGGTGACTCATGAAACTTGGCTGGCATGACCCATGGGGTCTGTATTGGAAAGAGAGGTATGAAGTGCAAACTCTGAAGTTTGGGTAGGATACAATGTTGATAAGGCTTCCTGTCTTTAGGGTCCCTAGGTCTCTTTCATACCTCCATCTGTCCTATTAACCTTTCAGAAGGAGGAGACCCTCAACCTCCTCAACCCTTCAGGAAGGGTGGGACCATTCCCTGGGACCTCTCCTGGTGGACTGGCTGGATTGGGCTGAATGCCAGGAAGTCGGGTGGAGTGAGAAATCTCCTTTGGACTCAAGAATGCAGCCCTCATCCTGGCCACCTCTCGGGCCAAGTGGGCCCTAGGTCTCTGGGAAGGGTGAAGACCCAATAGTACAAGTTGTGGAACCTTGGAACCAGCAATATGAGCGTTCGAGGTGGGGGTGACAAAACTCTCTTCCTAGGCTTCCTGGGAGCAGCAGTATTTGTAACTGGGACCTAGCCCGAGCCCGCCCCTTCGGCCCCTCCTCCAGTCCTCACCTTGGACCACGGTACCCAGCAGGTTGCTAGAGCGCGTGTCACCACCACCGCCAAGCACTTTGGGGCCACGCCATTTTTCATGGTCCCTAGAGGGCCCAGGAGCCTGGATCAGGAAGGAAGGAGATCCAAACGAATGATCATGGTTCCCCCAAAGTAATCATGCGTATTTCTCAGCTGGAGTCACCTTGTGGGCCTGCACACCTTCTTTTCTCAGAGGCTGGTAGGAGTGCTGTGCCTCTGCGTAAGGGTTGAGGGGTGTGTGTGCACGTGTTCATGTGCCTCTGGCTTCTTGTGCATTCCTGAAATCCTCCAGAAATGTTTTCTCTTGGTTGAGAAAAATGCGGACATGCGACTAACTTCAGATAGTTTGTTACTAAAGGACGAATGTGGGTCCGATGGGCAGTCGGTGTGTTTTTCTTGCGCATTCTCACAAAGTGAAGCCACCTCTCCCCGTCCTTCAGGCAATCTCCCTGGCCTGGTCAAAGGGCCAAGGCCCGGGAGTCCTGAGGCTTGGAGCCTGAGGCTCTTAATGTATATCTCGGTGTTGTGATTCTAAGGCCCAAGCTGCCCTAGTGCCCATTCAGGTTCAGAATGGAAAACCTAGGTGGGAAAGGGAGACCTGGATAACCACCCTCATTTCCGTTGCAGGGTGAAATCCCAATCTCGAAGCATTGGACCTACCGACCAGACGTGTCACAGCCGACTCAGTCTGGGTCCGGATTGGCGGCGGCGTGGTGGGAGGGATGGTGAGGGAGTTGAGTTGGTACAGGATGGAGGTGGAGATGGAAAGAGGGAAGAAAAAGAAACAGAACTGAGCAAGAATGTGGAGATGGGGGAAGATGGGGTGGAGATGGAGTTGGGACTGCCTCGGAGAGCGCCGACTTCTCACCCTGTTATGGAGAGGTGCGTCTGGCTGCTCCGTTGCACTACCCCCACCCCCGAAAATAAAGCTAATGATGTAGTAATTTAGGAGGAGGTGAGGGGCTGGGCGAGAGAAGGGAGGGGAAAGGATGGGGGAACGCACGCCCCAAGAGCGAAAGCAAACAGCTAGCTGTGGAGGCGCCGCCCGCAGTTCAGGCTTCCCAAAAGGATAGCTGGACTGGGATCCACCCGGTATTTCGCAGGAAAGGGGGGGTGGGACGAAGCAAGAGGAGGAGAGTGCATTATTAGAGGACAGACGGAGGGAGGGAAGGAGAGATAGGAGAAAGAGCGCACCGCGCGGTTTAAAAGGAGAGACTTACACTTCCTAATGAATATTTATCCACCGCTGTTCCATGCTCCCGGCTTCCCTTACCTCTCCGCAGGTAAGATTCTCCCCGAGAGCCTCAACCCGGGGGGGCTTTCCAACCAACCCAGTCGGGTCGCGGGTGGCCGGAAGGGAGGTCTCTTGGTCGGCGGGGGGTGGGCTGGGGTGGGTAGGGGAAAGGGCGGCCGTGCTCCAAGCTCGGCTTGGGCACCTGGGCGTGCGACCCCCGCACAGTCATGAACCGCGTGGTGGGCTACCTGTGTGGAATGGGTGTGAGTGCGCGTGTAAGAGAGGTGGGGGAGGGAGAGAGATGGAGAGAGAGAGGGAGAGGGAGAGGGGGAGAGAGAGAGAGAGAGAGAGAGAGCGAGAGGGAGAGAGAGAGAGATGGGAGGGGGAGAGATAGGCTGTGCGCCCGAGAGCGCGCGCGTCTGTTTGTGGCGCGCTCTGGGGACATTTTCCGACTTTTCACTCCAACACCCTGGGTTTTTCGTCTCGGCCTTTCTTTGCGTCCCATCCCCCTCTTTTGCGCTCCTCCCTCTCCCCTAACCCATTCCTACCCCAGGCTGCCGAGACGCTCTTCTGCGGGCCTTTGTACGGCTGGCGCGGGCTCCCCAGGGTCGGATCCCTCATCTCTCATAAAAGAGGATGAATAGTTTTCACTGTAAACCCTCACACAAAGGTCTCCAGCCAAGGGGTCCTCTGTCTCCCTTCCTGTTAGCTGGCTCTTGAGGTGCTGTGACGAGCTCTCCCTCTTTCCCCCTCTTGGGGCGCCAGGGCCCACTCCAAGGAGCTGTGAGTGGTGATCAGGACCCGGAGATGCCGGGTGGAACTTCTCGGGGGCCTCCTGCCAGCCTTCTTGGGCAGAAACCCTGAACCCAAAGACCTCCAGGGGGAGGACGCAGGTTCTCCACCGCCCCACATCCCCACCTCGTCAGCGGGAGGAGGCCCGCCTAAGGGGAAAGAGGGAGGGGTAAAGGAAGAGAGTCGGGAGGGGTTGACAATATAACCGGAATTCTTTAAACAGACTTACCTGGCCACCTGTTGAGAATGCATTTGGGTTGGCTTGCTCCGGAGTTATGCGAAGTAGAAACACAAAGCAAACCCCAAGTTGGGCGAAAAAATCTTTCTGACTATGCCAGTCTCGGCCTGTCAGACTCGCAGCTTTGCGCTAAGGTCGCAGCTCTGCGCTTGGGTCGCAGCTCTCTGCGCTAGAATCACGAGGCTGTAGAGCCAAGAGCGACTTTGTCAGGTGCCCCGCCACTCCAGCACTCCCTCATCCCAGGACTGGCCCTCGGACTAGGCGCTCAGGGTTCAGCACTGGCAGCTCGACTTAAGCCGGGGCAGGCTTTCTAAACCCTGCTCAGAAGTCAAGAGCAGCAGCGCCGCTGCTCTTCGAGGCCTTTCATGCCGCAGCCACTCCTTATTCTTGTGCCTCGGCCTCTCTGGGCGCCCCCGGACAAAGCCCCCTGGAGCCCGGCCGCTCCCTTCCCCCTAAATCCCCTTCGGGGTCAGCGCGCTACCAGCACTGGGCCGTGCGCCTCTCCTGCCAGTCCTTGTGGCTCTTAAAGAGCGGCACCCCCCCTCCGCCCCGCGCTCCTCCGACCCCCGTCTCCCCGCCCCTCTCCTCTGGATATAGCCCCCAACTCCGACGCCTGAGGTCCCTGCTGCCCTGACCATTGCCCGCGGACTCCCAACCCCCTCCTTTCTCCTCCCCGGAGCAGCTAGTGGGTCCTACCCTCCGCCTCAGGTTCCCCTTCTCTCCAACCGCTCCCACCGCCCCCATCCCCCTCCCGGGCTTCTCCGCCCCTACTTTTGCCCTTTAGATTGATTGTGGCCCGGAACACTGGCTTTGACCAGCTGGGATGCTACCTAAAGATTGTTCGTTTGGGCTTGATTTTGGAGATGGGGGAATGGGAATGGGGCAGGGCTTGCCCTTGTAGCTGGAGAGAGTGAGGGAGGGAAAGGGTAAAGGGGGAACTCAGATGGACTGAGGGCTCTGCTATCCCAAGGCCTACCTGGCCTTTTGGCAGAGGGTGAAGACTGGCTCTGGGCCACTCCTTCCTAGAGTTGGGCACCCTGGAATGGGGACTTGAGGTTATAAACTTGAGCACGCCTTCTGTGTGGAAGTTATCCTGGGCATATTGGGGGTGGGGGATCAAGGATACCCGGAATTTAGTCTGTGAGGACTCTGATTCCCAAACCTTATGTATTCATCCCTCTAAAAGTACCTTTCAAGGGTCCAAGGACTGTGCAGGGAGGGAGTAAGAGGTGACCTTGAGTTTCAGTGGTCCAAGGAAAAGGGTCATGTTGGAGAGCGGAGAGTGTGAGGGAATCTATTCTTACTGAGGATTGAGGAACAATTTCTAATAAAGTTTCTTTATCACTTGCCCCAAGAAAAGGAAGAGGGCAAATAAATGGTTGCCTAGGTTGCCCTTTCTTCCAGAGCTTTCTCCCTCTTCTTCTCCCCTAGGCCTGTATTAGGCCCAGTCTTCCAAGAATGATGGCTCTGCCTAGGGTACTTTCTTCAGGAATAAAATATGATGAAAGAGAGACCAGAGAAGGCACTTGGGATAGGGGAGGAGGGAATGTGCCCTGTTTTCCCTGCTGCCAACTGTCACAACATTTGACTGTTGGGTCTGTGTGGATGGTGGGGGCAGTGGTAGATTGGGGGAATTGGGTCTGCTCACCCTTTCTCAAATACCGACCCTAGTTCTAGTTGTCAGGAGAGGATTGGTGGGAAAGGAACTTGGGGAGGGAGGAGGATGAAAAGCTGACCCTCCCCTGGGCATCTGCCCTCTGCCATTACAACATTAGTCCAGATGCACCTTTAAAGAGTTGGGGTGACTAATTGATTTGTAGTTGACCCTCTTGGGAGAGGGTGGCAGATTAGGCTAGATTCCTAAGGCTGCAAAATCTGCCCCCCCCTTTCATAGGCACAACTGGTATGGCTCCTATCCCCCAAGTCTTCTAGTCATTTCTCCTGGGACTAGATCAACGCAGCCAGAGAGGCTGGGTTTGTGCCCACCCTCCTAGGCCTGGCAGTGGGAGGTGCTGCAGCCCAAGACAGAGCCAAACTTCTCTTGTTTGAGGATGTGGGGGGTGGAAGAGTCTTTAGCGGGCGGTGGGGCTCATTAGGCAGAGCGGGGTGCCGAGAGGTGCGCGCTGCCGGCCTCTGAAGCCGCCTTTGAGCCGTCGGGGCTGGTTCATTAAGCGGCGCTAACAAGGCGTACAAATGCCTGGCCCAGCAGCTTTCTTGCAATGCCGAGGCCTTAGCAGGGCGCCAGGCTAATGAGGGTCACTCAAAGGGGCTGATCAAATATTCAAATTTCCCCGCACGCCAGGAACTTTTATGCACCGAGAAAGTTGAGGCAACTGAGCTGTGTTTATGGTCCTAGGCGACAATTGCTTGGAGCGCGGGTCCCCGGAGGCTAAGGCGAGGGGGGGCGGGGGGCGCTGGGAGGGAGCAGTTGTTGTTGTTGTTGTTGTTCAAAGGAAAGTAATCGGGGTCCTTGAAGGGCTTCGCGGGCCTCCCCGCCAGAGCGCTGCGCTCCCCTGCGCCCTCCCTGGCGGTATTCGCCAAGAGCCTCAGTTTGCAGCTTGAGGTGAGGCCCAGACCGCAGGCCACACTGCCAGCCTCCACTTCTGGATGTCCAGAGAGCCAGAAGGGGCGTTGCCCCCAGCAGGAATCCCTCCAGGCCACCTGGGTCTGCTGTTTAGAGCAAACTAAGGCCGAATAGGGTGCAGTAACCCCAGCCCGCCGGATCCTCCTCTCCTCGAGGCCTTCAAACTCCTTGGCTTTCCCTGTAACGGGGAGCAAGAGAGTGGGGAACCCTAGGGTACGCTTTCTGGTGGAGTTGGGACTTTCCCAGTGTTGGGGGTGGGGTTGACAGTTGTAAATAAATGCCCAGGAGGCCAAGAGAGAACTCGCTGCAGCCCAAACGTCCCCTTTCCCCCCTGCACCAACTGAACGCTGTCCATCCGCTGGCCGCCCTGATCGCCACTGAGGAGGGGATGGTGGCAACAATTCAGCACAGGTGACTTTGGCCTGTACCAGTGACAGTCCCAGATTCACCAAGTCTCAGATCTTGGAGTTTGAACGGTGAGAGGGCAATAGAGACCCCGACTGTCCGCGCCTATCCAGCCCGGCCTTGCCGCTCTGAGCGACTAGGGGTGCAGTCACTCTCCGCACCTCACCCCCTCCAGGAGTTCCCCAGGCTCACTTGCCGGCCTTCGCGCTGCTCAATGAGGTCCCCAGACCTGCGAGAAAGGCGGCGTGGGCCCTGAAACCCGAAGTCCCTCTGCTCCCATTTCCCCAGTGCCCAACTCCTAGGGATGTGGGAGGGGACGTTCCGGTGCTTCACTGTATCATCCAAACACTCATATCCAACCACCCTAGACCGAGACCTTGCGGAGCCTGCGCTCCCAGTCCCGCCCGGAGCCTCTCCCGCCATCCGCGCGAAGGACCAACCGCCCCGCCTCCCCGCCCAGCTCTCAGGACTCTCAACTTACTGGCTTCAGGCGACGGGCGTGGTGCTTCCGGCCAGTGCCTAGAGGCGCTGGAGGCAGCAGGGCCGCGAGGAGGGCTCGCTGGGCCGCGCCGAGCTGGGCTCTGTGGGAAGG
>NW_025999977.1:24997786-25000753 GCF_001458135.2 Marmota marmota marmota | reverse complement strand
CTGCTCGCCGCCCGCGCGCCGGCTGGTCCCGCGCACAAGCACTGCGTGCCTTGCCGCCGCCCTCCTCCCGGCTTTGCGCTCCGGAGCTGCGACCGCCACCCGAACAGGCAGGGTGCAACGGGTTGGCAGATGCCCGGGCAGAGGCTGGGGGGCAGGGGTGACGCTGAGTGGAATCTCGACCCCGCTTTCCTCAATTCTCCCTGAGTGGCGAGGGTTTTCGATGTCAGCGTTTCGGCAGAGCCCGCGGCCCCTGCCCAGCTTTCCTCTGGGGCTGGCATCGCAGCAGCAGGGAGAGGCCAGGTCGCTCCCACCCGGAGGCGGGGGGTTGCGGAGATGGGGTGGGACTGGTCGGGTTCACCCGCCCGCCCGGCGCCTGGGTCCCCGGCTCCGGGGGATGTAGTTTCGGGGTCACGAGCTGCTTTCAAAAAGTTGAACACAATATTCGGAAACCCACCCGTAGGAATTCTCCCCCCACACGCGGCACAATACCCACTCCCCTCCCTTTTTTCATTCCTTCCTCCCCCGCTTCCTCCTCCTGCCCCTTCCCCCTCCCACCTTTCAGTCTATAATCCTTACCCAACAAGAGAAAGGGATCGGGAAGAAAAGATGAAGTGTCTGTTTTTGTGTCCCAACCTTTGGGCTCTTTCTGGGCCCACAGTGAACGACCGCCCAGAGCTTCGAAGCTGAGCAGAAAAGCACTCATAAGCTAGACGGAAGATAGAAAGAGAGGAAGAGACCCCCGAAGTGGGGCTTGTCGGGTCTTCCTCTTTGGAGGAGTATTTCACTGTCCCTGTAAGGGAGGCTTAGGACTCGCTACCCCCAGCTGCCTTTGACTGAGTGAACCGGTATGGGCCCTTCGCCCAACCCAGAACCTCCTTGGTGTCCTGGAACCTTCAATGAGACTCTCACTTCTGGGCTCTCCTAGGCCTGGTGCTGCAGGAGTCTCGGCCCAAGCAGGGCCTGAACTTGGGGTTTAGGGCCTGGGGCAATTGTGGCCCCAGTGACGTTAGGTTTCCCATTTAAATTTTCTCGATCTCTTTTTCTCTCCTCCCTCATTGAAATCTCCAAAGTGGTGTAAACCCGGTGCCGCGCCCCCAGATCTGCATCGGAATGCAGAAAAGATCTGTTTAAAAAAAAAGTTTTGAATTCCTCAATGATTTTTCTTCTGGAAAGACAGCTTAGGATAATTATTTCAGCTTTATTGAGGGCAGATTAGTTGAAGTCTGGGCGCTGCGTTTCAATACGCGTTGTACACGGGCCGACAATGTGGGCATTGTTGGCTACTGTGTGTGAATCCATTCAACATATACACTTTTTAACACCAAACCGAGTCCTGTCTAAATATACACAGTGCACGGGGAAAGACGTCTGTGACCCCGACAAATCTTCCATAGTTACAGAAACCTCACAAAGGGAGGCCCGACTCAAGATGCTGATTACATCTTCTTAAAAGCAACATACCTAGGAATTAACACCCTCGCCTGGCCTGGGGGCTGTGATGACCTCAGGGAGGGAGGGCTTTCTACATCCTATGGACATTTTAGGGTCTGTTTTAGGCTTGCAATATTACTTTCCCCATAGAGATTTAGTTTTATTATTATCATCATTATCATTATTAACTCATGGGCAAATAAACAATTTCCAGGCCTTGTCTGCTTTTTCAGGGTGGCCTCCAAAGTCTCAGTGCCCTTCTGGGGCTTATGTGCAGGCACAGAGCAGCCTAATATGTGGTGGCAGAGAGATGGTTCTGTACTCCTTAGGGTCCAGAGGGCTCCCAGGCTTCAGCTCCTCCACGACTCCAAGAGTCAGATGAAGTCTAGAGGAAAATAAAAAGTCAGATTGCTTTTTAAGATGGAAAGAAGTGTACTGTTATTTCCACTATTTTAAAATTCAAGGCAATTGGAGAAATCAAGGCTTCTTGGCTGGAAGCAGAGTAAAGTCCAGCTGATGCTGAGGGAGTTAGGATGGATATAACCAAAGGGCACAAACAGGGAGGCCAGAACCGTCTTCAGCACCCTGGGTCCTGTGTTCAGGCTCCCAGGTGCTACATGCCCTCTATTCCAATCTGGGATCTGGTGACTGCTTAGCCAGGATCGGCGTGTGGTTGGCCCCATGATCTCATCTCTCCTTTCTTCCTTTCCACTATTAGTGCTCACATAGGCAGAAAGAGGCAGCCCGACGTTCACACCATGTGCAAACCTTGTCGGCCGGCTCTGCTGGCCCTGGGCCTCTCTTTGCAGGCAAGCCGCCTGGTGTTCCTGAGGCATGGGGAGACTCCTGCTTTCCAACAAAATCTCCCCTGTAATTGGTCATCTCTTTCAACTACTCAAGGTCCATAGCTTTTCGAATTTCTGAATCAACTTCTTTGGGGAAGAGGCAAGAGGAGGCTCAGAGACAGCCAGAGAAAAAAGGAAGGGGAGGGGGGAGGAGGGGAAGTGGCAAGATTAAGAGTTGCAAAGATTTAAAAAAAAAAAATCTTTCTCTCTGGTCTCCCTCATTCCCTCCTCTCCCCTCCCCCCCTCCTCTGGCTAAGTGGTAAAACCGTCCTTACGTTCTCGGTATTGATTGGCAGGGCTGACAGTGATTGGCAGTGGTTGCCGTGGCAACGCCACAACGACACGCAGCAGACCAATAGAAAAGCGAAACAAAATGTTTCAATGCTGCACTCACTGTGGATTTAGGGGAGATATTATGAGGCTGTTGTCATTAGGGCGATTGCTGTGGAATCGCTGAATCTTGACTCGGCAGTGGTTGGCTCTCGCTCTCCTCTCTCTCCCTCTCCCTCTCTCTGTCTCGGGTTCTCTCTCTGCGCGCGCGCACCGGGCCGCTCTCCTTCCTCCCTCTCTATGTGGCTGCGCGGGTGTGTGTGTGTGTGGATGTGTGTGGGGTGTGGGTGTCCCTTACGTCCTTCCTCCTCCCCCTCCTCCTCCTTCTGCTCCCCCCTCCTCCCCCTCACCTCCTCCCCCC
>NW_025999977.1:24988823-24995272 GCF_001458135.2 Marmota marmota marmota | reverse complement strand
GACGGAGCGCGCGGACACCGGCACCTCCATCCTCTCGGTAACCTCCAGCGACTCGGAATGTGATGTATGATAGCCAAGGCTGCCCTCCTCCTCCCACCCCCTCCTTCCCCTCCTCTTTCCCCTCCTCCTCCTAGCCCTCCTCCTCTTCCTCCTCCATCCCCAGAACAAACCGAAATCAGGATACACAACCATACACACACATAAGTCCACACACACTCCCGCCCCAGCCAAAAATATATAAAAATCAAGAAAAATAACAAATTAACCGCAAACCATCAACAATCCCAAACCACCATCTACCACCACGGCCAACCCAAAGGACCGCGACGCCAACAGACAGTCACAAACGCTGATGTTGCGGGCAGAAAACATAAAAGAGGTGACAATTGTATACTTTCTAGGACAAGCACGGCTTCTCCTTTTGGTTCCCACGGACCCGGCACCCCACCTGCATGACGATTTATTTGTATCTGGGAAAATATTCTCTCTAGTTTAAAATGATTTAAAGAGTCGACTATACAAAAACCACCACCACCACGACGACAAGACGACAAAAGCAAAACAGACAAAAAAGGAAAAAAAAAATCTACCATCTCCGCTCCGAATTTGTTTAAAAAAAGAAAGAAAGAAAAAGAAAAAAAAAAAAAGAACTCCTCGAGAGAGAAATAGCAAATGTTTCTCGCCTTTTGTTGCTCTCTCTCTCTTTTTTCCTCTCTTGCTCTCTTTCTTTCTCTTTCTTCTCTCTGTTTTTAAGTCCAAGTATTGGTCAAACAAGATGCAATCTTCTGTTTTTTGTTCAGCAGACAATCATTTTCGTAAGCACCTTTTTTCTCTCTACTCTGTCACTGCCTGTGTGGGTACTGGTTATAAATGTGGAAAAAGAATAGTTATGACTGTAACAGATTTTTATTTTTATTTCAAAATTTTATATGAATTATGTATATCTTAATGATCGGTCATTTTCCCAGTTTGTAATATATGTGTAGAAATTGCCTGTATATGATATTGCTTTTTCTCCTCTCCCTTTCTTTCTCTCTTTCTCCCTCCTTTCTTCCTCCCACCCCCGCTCACCTGTCTCTTTCCTTTTGGGGGTGTGCCCCTCCCACTCAGTGTTCCTGGCGTCGACTTGGTACTCAAGGCGTGGCGTGGTGGCCTGGGTTAGGAAGAGGGACCCCGGCGCTAGCGAAAGCGGAGAGTGAGACCGTAGTATTCTTATGCAAAAGCTATTTCAAGTATTTCTTAGCTGCTTTGGAGGCATCTCTCACTCCCCGTAGGGCGCTTTTACTGTTATCTTAACTGCGTGTTTATCTATATGTAAAAACTTTCTAAAGCAAATACAGTATTCTCCATTTTCTTATCACTCCCAGAGACTGGTGTTTTTATCCGCCCCTGGCCCGCAGCCCCAGGGTGCAGCGGCCCAGCCTTGGCTCTCCTCGGGTTGGTGGACCACCAGAGCTGGGGCAGGATTTCGAAGCTTGGTCTGAGCTTGGCTGGGAGTTGGGTGGAAAGGCTGGATCGGGGCCTTCCGACAAGGGGCTCAAAGGAACCTTGAGCGAAAAGGCTGAGAGGACACGGGGTGGAGGGGGCTACCACAGTCAGTTTCTTCCGCGAGATGCCAGGCTCAGGTCCGCCCAGGAGCGTTTCCATCTGGGAATTTTAACCTGCCGAGGCCCTTGGGATGCTTTGGGCATCTTTTGGTTGTTGTCGCTTTGCTTTTTAAAAGGAAAAACGCACAAGGTTGCCAAACCCAAGCATGCATCCTCAGCGGTCTTGGAGGTGACAGGTTTGGTCTTCCTTTTTTTTTTTTTTTAATTTTTTTTTTTGTGTGTGTGTGTGTGTGTGGTGGGGGTGGGGGTGATATTGGGTGGGTTGGTACTGCGGTCCCGGTGAGAAATATATGGGAGCGAGGGAGCTGGGAATTTTCCCGAGTTTAGGACCTAGAATCAGGATTGGCCCCTAAACACCGTGTGTGTGTGTGTGTGTGTGTGTGTGTGTGTGTGTGTGTGTGACTGTGTGACCGTGTGACTTGCCTTATGGCTCTTGATCTTTCTTCTTGAAATCTCTTCCCATCTTTTGGGATCAGTTCCTCCAGCCCCTAAGACATTTCAGAATTGGTTTACACTTTAAAACAAAAGCCAGGGAATGGGGGAAACCTCGGACTCTTGTTCCTGCTGGTCCCAGGCCTCCCTGCCTGGTGCAGGGGCCCCACAGACCCAGGGATAGTGTGGCTGACCGTGGCTCTGCCCCTGCAGGGCAGGGCGGACTGGGCCCAAGGAGGAGCTGAAGAGGTAATTTCAGAAAAGTTGTCTTCACTTTGAAAGTCCAATTTTCAAAGCAAGGAGAATTAGAGCGAGACGTGCTTGGAATTTGGCCTGCAGTTTCCAAACTAATTTTGACTTCCCATTTCCTTTTGTCCTCATCCTGGGCAGTGCCAAAGGAGTTTATGTGGACCAGGCTGGGCAGAGTGGCTGCCTTGTCTGAAGGTACACTGGGTAGCAAGAGGCCTGCTTGTCAGTGGCAATGAGGGTTCCTGTGGGGGTCCCTTCTTAGAACCAGGGGATCCAGTGGACATCCAGAGCCTCCAACTTCTGTGGCCTGGCTCACAGTGTCAGAATCTTCATGTGTTCACTGCCTGAGAAAATGTTCCCCCTGCAGCTATGTTTCAGGAAATAGTGACCCAGATAATAGGAGTTTGGGAAAGGAATCCCCTGGATTCTACCTGCCTTGATCCTTAGCTCATGGACTAGGGGTTCTGTTACTTGTTTTTCTTTTTAAATAGGTAGTCACATTCTTGACCCAAAATTTGGACCTGGAACCCCAGAGAAGTGGCTGCCTCAGTATGGAGGGTCTGAGCAGCCAACTAACCAGAAATGATGGAAAGGGGTAGGGCATTGAGGGAGGGTAGATTTGAAGGCCCCAGCCTGGTGATACCAGGGGCAGGTGCATTTTGTTGGGTCAGGGGACAAACTTAGGAGTTATGTATGCTTCTTTCTGTCAACATAACCTGACAGAAAAAGCTGACTTGGGACATCAGTGCCCACTCCTTCTCCACTGAAGAAAGCAGGTTATCAGATTCCATAGCAACCTTCAGCTTGGAAGGCCTGGTCGCTGTTGGATGTCACCAGCCTCTTGCCTATCTGTCTGGCTTGCTATCTCGTATTGGTATTGCTTCTCTCATCCCCTATATCTCTACCCAGGTCTGCACAAATACCAATATTCTACTCTCTGCACTTTCTGACCTTACATACAAGTCCCCTGCAGGAAGAACAGGAGTGCTTGTTAGTGTGTAAGTGTGCAATTCTGAATGTGGGGCTTTCAACACATAACCAAGGTTTGTATACAAAAGAAGGTGTGTATGATGTTTGGTAAAAGTGCATGTATAGAGAGAGCATCGGTATGTGTCTAGTTTGTGTTTTCATGTAAATTGCATGGAATATATAATACTTGTTTATGGTTTGAGCAGTTTATATATGCCTACTTCTGCAAGGAGTATTAGGGTGACCCCAATATACCTAGAGGATGCTGCATGTTCAAGGGCTTTCTGTGCAGTGTCCTTGTGGGTCTTGGTTCTCTTGCAGACATGTGCGAGTTTCCTTGTTCTTAGTCAATCTGCAGATAATACCACCAAGCTGCCCATCCCTAACAGGTCTTCCTTTCCCTTTAAGAAATGGGGTGTCACAATGGGTATTCATTGTCTGGAGGGAAAGGAGGGTGGGTTTTCTTAGTTTACCCTTTATATTGATAGACTGCAAATATTACTGTGGATTTGGCCTCTGCCTCTTTAAACATAGGAGTGGGGAGAAAGAGACCCTTTTCTGGACAGATCTCTCTTTTTGCCAGCTGCCTGCCCATTTTCTTTTCCTGTTGTCCAAAGCCATGGCCAAAGCAGTCCAAGCCTCAGAGGCTGCAGAGGCAGAACTCCAGGGTAAGACCTGGCTGAAGTACTGCTTGGAAGAAGCCAATCTGCCTTGTGCGCAGCCACCTCAGCACCTCCTAGGAACGTTGCAGATTGTATCTGGGCCAGTGGAGTGTGTGCATTGGTGTGTGTGAGCGCTGGCATGGGCCTCATGGGCCTGGATCAGGCCAGATAAGGTGGCCTAAAGCGTTAACCATCAGTCCCCTCTTTCTGGGCCGCGTACCAGCCTTCGAACTGGCTCCTCTCCTGGTATCCAAGTTTCGGACTTAACAACGCCTTCTCTGGGCGTTGTGCACTTCCGCCCGGTGCCCTACCCCACAATGTTTCCAACCTTCCAACCTTCTGCAATGTGTTTAGGCCTCTGTGTACCTGGGCCACCTACTTTAGGGTGCAAGGAGTTTTAAGAATACCAAACCACTTGGCGACTTAGCGATGTTTTCTTCCCGGGCTCCCTCAAAGAAAAACAATGGCAATCCAGGATTTGCATCTGAAATCCAAAGGGCTCTTGGGGTGTGAAACTGAAAACAAAAACAAAACAAAACAAAACAAAAAATCTGTCTGTATCAAAGAACTGACCTCTAGAAGCTTCCTGAGGAAAGATGGGCCAATCTACTCCTGGTCTGCTCACCTCTCCCCCTACCTTGCCCTTCCCGCCCCTGGCCTCAGCCCAGAGCCTCCACCAGGCTCCTCTTTTTACCCTTCTCAAATCCTGCGGAATCGACTGACCAGTGCCAACACAGTTGATTATCCCCAGAGAGATGGGCAACTGATTAAAATGAAATGACCCGGAAGCTGCCACGGCGCAGGGCGGGGATGCCGGTCGATAGTGTGGCTAGAGGCCCTTGAGCCTGGCAGGTCGGGGCTGGGATTGGTATTAGAGGCGGTGGCACTAAGCAGAGGTGGCCAGACTTTGGACAGGCGCCTAGCACTGGTGAGGCACTGAGTAGACCAGACTCAGGCCTAGGCACACCTAGGATGGTGGTGAACCCTAGTGTGGGCTGTGGAGGCAGGCTGAGAGGAGAATGGAACACCCTGGCACATTCTGGAAACAGCACATCACCAGGATCGCGGCAGCTTGCAGCCTAGCTTCAGTCCTGTGGCACCTTGGACGCGTGAACGTCCCAATCACTCTTCCCAGTCTTCTGCCTCCGGGGCCTTCTCATCCTGCCTAGGCCTTTGTGTGGCTGTCACCTGGAACACCCGCAGCCACCTCAAGGTTTTCATGGGCCCTCCCCTTGTCTCTTCCACCCCGATTCACTAAAGCGGAGACTCCTGGCATACCAGGACCCTGGGCCACAGATCCTCACTTTCAGACCCCCTCAGCTTCCACTGTCGAAGCCCTTTCCGGTCCCAGCTGAGCTGAGCCTCCAGGCCCCAGTGTGCTGGCTGGGGTGGCCGTCTGGCCCCAGGGAGGGAGGGGGATGGTGGGAGGGAGCCAGGGAGGAGGGGAGCAGTACTAGCCCGGCTCCAATTTCTCCGGTCAGCTGAGCACAACTTTCCATTCGAGTGTATTCATGCAGCGGCTGATTGAGCTCCACTGGGCGGGCGGGGCTTGGAGGGAGGGGGCAGGCACAGCCGGGGGAACACACAGGCAACGCCACACACATGCACACACTCACACCTCACCCCCAAGCCATTTCAGCACAAATGCAGTCTTTTCCTTACATCCACCTGCCCCTGGAGCAATTTCCTAACACTCATAGATCTCCTTTCCTACACAGCACAAGGTCTGTCTTTCTGCTTTACCCTTTGCATATTTTACATTAGTCCTCAGACACAAACACAAGAATCCTTCATTCTCTTTCTTCTTTCCAGGTCTCTTCTCCAGGGTGTGTACACTCCAAAGTGGCATGGATGCACACACAAACCTGTCCAACCTCACAATCATGCCCTGCTACAGAGCTATCCAAATGCACTCTGCAATAGAAACCTACATCTGTGTAAAACAACACTAGCACGCACAGATCTGAAGTGCACAGCCTGTCATACACAGAGGGGTGAGGCTCACTAAAAGTTTGCACATGAGAAAGGGAACAGAAGAGCAATAAACTCAGAAGACACAGCCACTACTATACATTCACCAAGACAAACACACAGAGGATACTCAGAAGAAGACCTCAAACACAAGTGAACCTGGTACCCAATCTAAAGACATAGTAGAAATACTATCCAGAGGCATTCAACCCCAAACCACATAGCCTAACTCTGCACTCAGCACAGGAGGTCAACATTTGCCCAACCTCATCTATTCCCAGAGCGCACGCGCGCGCGCGCACACACACACACACCCACCTCCAAAGAAGACAGAAAACTAGATAAGCACTTTCAGAGAAACATGCTCACTCTTGGGAATGAGCAGGTAAACAGAACTTCCATTTTATAACCCACCCCCAAATGCCCAGGGTATGTTGTTTTGCAGAGCAAAAAAGGGAAGGCAGAATAAAGGGGAAGAGCCATCAGAGAATAGAGGGAAGAGCAAGATAAAGAAGAGAGGAAAGAAAGGTAAATCGAAGCAAAGTTGGGTGGTGGGGTG
>NW_025999977.1:24987577-24988803 GCF_001458135.2 Marmota marmota marmota | reverse complement strand
GGGGTGGGGGGGGGGGAACAGGAGCAGGAAGGATTGAAGAGAAAATAAGGAGCATCTGCTTCCCAGGGTAGGCTAAGGAGGCCAGATTTGGTTGGGGAAAGGTACCATTGTAGTGTGGGGACAAATCAGTCTTATGAAAGCACTTAGGGGAGAATGCTGACTTGGGGCCAGCTTGACCTGGAAAATGAACCAAGTACTGCACATGTGAGTGGCAGTCTGGGACCTGGAAGTGCCCATTCTCCTTATAGACTCAGGGTCCAGGCAGCTTCCTCTGCCCAGAAGAGTCCCCCCAAGATAGCATCCACCTTCCCACACCATGCTCCATGCACTCAGCATCAACCTCTTCCCTCCCACCCCACACTATCACACGCACACTTCCTTTTATGGAGCCACGCTCCTGACACACCCAGCCACTCCTGTGCACATGCACACATGCTCCCTATGCCTGCTACAGTGGGCACTTGCACACTGCTCCCTTCTCCTCAACTGCTCAGGACAGAAAAACATGTTCATTCTAGCAAAGACTTCCCACTTTTTGCTTTTTGGGAAAAAATGTAGGGTTAATCCTAAAGGAGTCTAACCCTTCCGACACTGAGGACTTTACAGAATGTGCTGGCAAGCAGGGAAAACACCGGCAAGGCATAGGCACATGTATGTGTTTCCTCTGGCTGCACCTACAGCAGCGCTGCCAGGCTGCTCACGCGGGGGCTCAGGGAGCAGACCCTCTTTGCCGTGAATGGAAATGCCTGAGTGGCTGCAGGGGCGCAGGCCAGGCTAGCACCTGTGGAGGAGATCACACACGTGCCTATGACTTGCCGGTGCTTTTCTTTATCGCCAGCACATTCTGTAAAGAGTTCCGTGTCTGAAGGAAAAGATGGGGTTTGGGACCAGCGGGTAGTGCCCTGGGGGGTAATCAGATTCCTGGAGTTGTGTGCGGTGCAGGAACCTACACAGGTCTGAGGCAAGGTGAGGGCGAGCGCGGCGAGGGGTGTAGGAAGCAGTCCCCTGGGGCCGGGGTCCGTGAGGACGCAGCGCGACTCCGTGGGTGCGCTCTCCCCTGGGTGCGCTCCCCACCTCCCCGCCTGGGCGGCGTCCTCTCAGGTTGGGCCTTTGTCCCCCCTTCCCAGGCTCGGACTCGGTCTTTCTTCATTCGGGCCGCTGGGAGGCGCTGTGACCTCAGCCCGCCCTCTCCCGGCCTCTTCCTGCTAACACTGCGGTCCCCGCGC
>NW_025999977.1:24930347-24987510 GCF_001458135.2 Marmota marmota marmota | reverse complement strand
CGCCTTTGGCTCTGCAGCCCTGGACGCACGCCGGCGCCTCCTGCCTGCCCGCACCTCGTCCGTCCGCCATGAACCGGCGCTCTCCCGCCAGGCCCAACTTTGAGGAAGAACTGAGGACCCACAGACACACGTGCATATGCAGGCGTATGGAATCCAAGCCACAGCCACCACTGCCTCCCCCCTCCCCGCATATCTGACCTGAAGCATCAGCGATTACAGGGAATGGGGAAAATTAATTTCAGAGAGGACCATGACTTGGTCACTGTCACACAGCAAGCCTCTACCGTCATCCCCCTACGCCTATTCTGCTACCTACTTTTCTGAGATCTTTCGCGGGGGCACACAGGGTGAGGTGTAAGTGAGAGCAGAGAGTGGGGTAGGGCAGGGAGTGGCCCCTCCAGGCTTTGCGGGTCTGGGCGGCCACCTATCTCGCAACCTGCTCTAAGACCTTGCAGTGTGTCCCACCATGTTTCCTACAAGCCTCCTACTGGGGCCAGGTGGGAGAGCAGTGTCTGCCAGACGCTAGGCACAGGACTTCCAACAAAGCCCAGGGGATGAGCAGGATTTTAGCTGGCTCCCCTCCCAGAATGAATGGGCCTCTATGAGCCGCCAGGGCTTCCCAGTGGACTGGGACTCTGAATGTGAAGTGTATGGAGATGCGTGAACTTTGTTGAGTGTGCAGCGAGGCTAATTTGCCCAGTCCTTTGAGGTGCAAGAAAAATGTTTACCTCACTCAGGTGACACATCTATATACAGATGTGCCTGGAAGCCTGTTGAGAGACCCATGTGCACTGGTGGGTATGATGTGTCTTGGTCCCAAAATATCACATAGGTTCTGTAAGATCGAGAGGAGAGAACAAGCATGATTTAGGCCTGCCCTCCAGTTGCTCACAGTCTTATGCGAGGGATAATTGAGGTCATCAGTTGAAAACAGATCCCTTGTTAGGCACATGTGGAATGTCTCCAGGAGTGGCAAATTTGTAATTAATTACAAATTTGGGAAGAGATGGCATTGACAGAGAGATGGACTGGATTGAGTGGAAGGGATTCCAGGAAGGAAGGGCTGGAGCACAGCAGGAGCAGGTGCTGGTTGTGGTGGGGAGCAGTGCAGTAGGGCTGGTGCAGGGGCTGGTGTGATGTGGGTGGGGCCCATGAGTGTTGACAAGCTGGAAATTCAGTCTGAGGAAGGGTGAGTTGCAAAGTCACACAAATTGTGTGGCCTTGATCCTATGGGCTCTGGGAAGACAATAAAGTTTTGTAAAAGCATTAAGGGGCCACATCTAGAACTCAAGGACTTCAGTTGGAAGGAGGGAGAGAGACTGAGACAGGAGGGCCCTTAGGATACTTTCCTATTGGCAGGCAAGAAGCAAAGGCTTGAGCTAGGGTGACATTATTGGTGAAAGGTATTTCCAAGGAGGACTTGATGACCAGTTGGAGATCTATGGGCTCCTTAACGTCCCAACCTCAGTGTTTGTCCCCCTTTTTAAGAATCTGTGACTGGGCCCTAAATCCTGTCCTCCCCACCCCAGTTCCTCCAGAAGCATGGTGAGAAGTTTGTAAGTGGACTCCCCAACAATCAAATTCTTTGCACCTTGTTCTGGAAGCTATCTCTTACCTAGAATGGGAGTCCTGTATGTCTAGATCGCCCATGCCCACCCATCTGCCTTAGTTCCACTCTGCCCTAACAGGCTCTGAGGGGGTGCCTATGTGGGCAGGAAACCAGCATGCTAGGCGAATGGGAGGAGGACCCATATGAAGGTCCCCGGGTAGTCCAAGGTGTAGCAGGGGACCCAGACCACCACTTCTTCATTCTGCTGGAGATTGTCCTCGGTGACTTTCAGAAAGGAGCTGTCTGCTTGGGACAAGCTATGCATCTGGTAATTGGATAAAGATGATTTAGAGACAGAGATGTGGAGTGAGTTGGAATCAAACTGGTTTCTCAGTCCGTAGTCCAGCAATGATTCCATTGCGACTCTCCTCAGAGCCTGGAGGGTACATGTGACCTGAACAAGTCACACCAGTGGATGCCTGCCTGCGTGGCCTTGGCTACAAGTACCTACTGAGTGTGTAGGGGTGTGTGTATGGGTGTGTGTGTGTATGGTGTGACAGGTATGAGGGAGCAGGACAGGGCAACTTCAGCTTCCTGAGCCGCTCAGGGGTCCTAGTCTGAGCAGTGAGTGGGAGCGCAAGGAGGTGTGTGGGGAAGGATGGAGGCAGGCCCTCTGTCCTGGTTCTGCCAGAGTTCAGGGGAGAATGGCCCTAGGAAAGCTATTCCAACCCGCAGGCAAGTGAAGAGGACTTGAGCTAAGGCGGCAGAACTGACTAAAGGCATCTCCGAGGAGGAATGCTGAGGGTTAGGAGAGAGCACGGAGGCAGAAGAAAGAACCCGCTTCTTGGTGGTGGGAGGAAGGGAGGTTCCAAGACTCCCTCGAGAAGTGCCCAGATACCAGTTGAACTTTATGAGCTGGAGACCCGGGGAAGCTACTCTTCCGTCTCTAGAAGCCCCTAAAGCCCTCCAGGGCGCTCTGCGTCCTTCTTCGGCCAGATGCCCCTTTGCTCTAGCTGTGCGCACCCAGACTACAAGCAAAAACAGGTCCTGGGCGGAAAGCAGCGCGCGCTCTAGAGACATCGGCGGGTTTTTGCTGCCACCTCGCGGCGATGGCTCGCAGCATCCCAGCTCTCTGCGCGGTGCGCACTGGTTGCCTGCGGCCCTGGTCTTATTGCGGGGTCCACTTGGGCCTGGCTTTTCGAGGCATTTGTTTACCCGGGACAGGCTCCTACGCTTAAAGAAGTCTGTGATGGACCGAGTCCCGTCTTATACCAAACTCCAGTTTTGCCGTTACAGGACACTCTGCCCTGGCCTGTGTGATCTGGGTTCCCCTTTCCACCTCTTTCCTCTTGCTTTACTATTTGATTCCATGACTGTCCAAAGGTCCAGCGAAGGGCTTCTTCTCTCCTGCACTACTATCTTTCTCTTCTGCCGACACCTCTGGGGCTTGCCTGGATGAATCGTGCGGGTCTCTTCCACAGTTTGTCTGCTGAAAAGCCAAACCGCTTTGTTGAACACCTGTCATGTGCCGGGCGCTACGGTACACATAGGGGACAGCGAATGGCAACCCAGATCCTGACCCTGCCATTATAGTTTAGGGGAAGCAGAGAAATGCAACACACAAATTATAATTTAAATGGCCATATCGAAGTGGGAACAAAGAGGAATTTGATGCATACACCCCCACCCCTCCCCCTTTTTTTACCCTTGGGTGATGGGGATGAGATTCAGGACCTCGGCATGCTGTGTTATTCCTTTACCACTGAGCTACACCCTCAGTCCTGAAGCAGACCTGTCCCACAAGTATTAGTTTTTGGGGGGAGAAGGGAAGGACAATTCAGGGGCTGGGGAGAACATGTCCAGAGACACTCAGGTGCAAAGAGCTTTGGGTCCTGAGAGGGGCTGCTGATTTCCTAGGGTCTTCCCTGGTCTCAAGATGAAGTCATTGCCCCACTCGACAGTACAGCCTTCTTTGGCTAATGTATTGAGTAAGCTCATACAATGGCAGAGGTAATCCCCCTTCTCCCCCTTCTAAATAAAGGAAACTGAGATTCCCAATCTCTTAAGACTCAAGTCTCTGTCCTTAAGTACACAGCTAGTTAGGTGGCTCTAAACTAGTTAGAGTCCAAAACAGTGCCCAAGTGAGGCTGGCTTCCAGTGCCAGGTGGCCTGAGAGGGGAGGTGGGGGAAGGCAAGAGGAGCCACAGCAGGCTCTCTTTTCTCAAATACTGTTTTTTGCCTGGTCCTTTCTCATGCAGCATACATACTGACCCTCAATCTTTTCTACACATCCAAAATTCAAAGGCTTTGGTTTTTGTTTGTTTGTTGAGTATGTGTGCTGCCAAAATGATTTGGCAGCAAAACCTGACCTAAACTGTATGAAGCTATTTAAAGTCTATTTATCCACTTGGCATAGATATTAGATGTTTCACTGCAGATATATTAATACATCTGATTAGGTACTGTTCCAGACACACCAGGGTGATATTAGGTAATATATAATACATACACTAACATACCATTATATGTACCTTTTCTTTTTCTTTATGTTTCTCCTCCTCCTTCTCCTTCTGCTTCTCTTTCTCCTCTTCCTACTACTTCTCCTCCTCCTCCCTGTCCCCCCACCTGCTAGTGCAGAGGATGAAACCTATGGCCTTGTACATACGAGGTAAAGACTCCACCACTGAGCTACATTCCCCACTCAGTGTACTGTTCTGAAATATCCAAAATTGTGAATTCCCAAAGGTTTTGAGAAAGGGATTGTGTTCTATTGGAATGAGCCTGTATTGCCTGAGGATAGAGTTCATGGTGGGAGAGGAAATTGGAAGAGTTGGAAATGAAATCATGCAAATGGATAAACCATAAAGGATAAAGGTCATAGGAAGGGTAGGTCAAATTGGCTGTGGGACAGTGTCACAGAGCCTGGCAGCTCACCAGGACTTCATATGGGCTGTGCCCCTCCCTGCTGATCAGGGGAGCAGTGCTGTGGCTGGAGATAGGCATGGATAACATGGAAGGCCTGGGCAACTTCCCCTGGACTGCCCCCACCATGGAGAAAACCTGGAAGGTCACCTGGGATGCCACTCAGCTGGTGGTGAACTAAACTCTCCTGGGAATGTCAGTGCAGTCCAACAGCTGAATCTCCAAACAGTTCTCAGACCCTATGAACATGGGCTCTGCCCTACCTGCCTTTCTGTAACTAGGAGCCATAGTATCTGGAGACATGGGTGGGGACATGACACTCCTCTTCTGAAAGGCCAACCAGGAAGTTCAGTGCTAGGAAAGACAGAGAGCTGATAGGGAGGCCAGATGGGATGAAGACCTGGAACAAGTCTGGGTCTTTATGTTTCTCACTTTATGTTTCTCCAGGGACTTTAGGTCTCAGGGGGACACTACTGCCTCAGTCAAGGCCCTTTGGGACTGTCCTTACTGAGCTTGGACCAATGGACACTACCTCTCCAAAAACAACCACAGCAGAAATCGAAAATTTCCTTTTATACTTGAAAGAGTTCTAGAACTCTTCCTCCCAACCAGGGGAGTGGTTGAAAGAATGAAAATGGAAGAAGAAATTCTCAAGGCCATAAAAGGTTTTATTTATTTTTGTTTTTTATTTTTTAAATTGTGGTACTATATGATGAAATTCACCTTTCTCATCATTTTGAAGTATAAAACTCAGTGGTATTTAGTGGATTCACAATGTTGGGGAAACTATCATCACTATCTAGTTCCAGAACATTTTCATCACGCTAAAAGGAAATCCCATACCTATTAAACACTCACCATGGCTCCCTCCCTCATTCCTCCAGCCCCCTGGCAACCACTAATTTACTTTCTGTCTCTATGGTGGATAATTCATCTAAATGGACTCATTTTATGTGTGTGTGTGTGTGTGTGCGTGTGTGTCTCATCCTTTTTGTCTGTCTTCTTTCACTTAGTATAATGTTTTCAAGGTTCATCCATTGTACCATGTATTATGCCATCCTATTTTATGGCTAAATAATATTTCTTTATATGAATGTATAAGTCTGTTTCACATCACTACAATGAAATACTCAACACAGGCTATTTATGAAGACAAGAGATGTTTATCTTGGCTCATAGTCCTGGAGGTTCAAGTTCAAGATTGGTCCCATTGAGAGAGCACATGTCAGAGCAAGCATTCATATATCAAGCCAGGAAGCAAAGAAAGACAGACAGGAGATGACAGGAGTCCCAAAATCCCTTTCGAGGGCTCGTCTCCAATCACCTAAGGACTTCCCATGTGGCCCCTTCTCCTAAAGGTCCACAGGACCCCCTAGTAGAGGCACATTGGGAACCTGCCTTTAATTTATGGACACAATGTTCAAATCATAACAATGGATAGACCACATTTTGCTTATACATTTATTCATTGACAAAAGTGGGTTTTTGCTCCTGTTCAGGGAAAGCAAGAGATAAAGGGGAAGACGTGCAGGACATGTGCATTGGGTCACCTATCTGAAAGTGGCTACATTTTGGCTGTAGAAGGAAATGTCATTTGGGTTGAAGACCTTTGGCCATTGTCGTCAGGTACCTTCCCCAGACACACAGCCCCTACACTCTGCTGTTTCTCAGCGCATTCATTTAAGACAATTTTACCTTGTTCCTGGGTAAAAAAAAGAAGCCATGGGCCTAGCAGCCATCTAGGACAGGAGTAGGGGAATATGTGGGTATTTGAAGCCAGGGGTGGGGATGAGAGCAAAATCCTGCCTGGAGATGTGGGAAGATTCCTGGAACAGCCAGGGAGGATTTTGGGGGGCGGTGGCTAAGTGTCCTCTTCCTTCTTGGGGGCTCTCCCCACTCCTGTTCTCTGCTTGTTACTCTTTGCTGCTGAGCCTAGGGAGGAATGCAAACTTGACCTTCAGTGGAAAAAAAAAGGGCTTGGTACAGGAAGCTTTAAAGTTGAAAATAAAATGGTCAATTTCAAGACAGCCTATAACACTTTAGAGTTTTGGATAAACTGCTAAGTTGACATCTTGGCCCGGGCCAGCTCTCCACTGTCCTGGCTGTTCTCTCCTAGACTGGGACTCACCCTGGGTGGCAGAATTCACACTTTCTCCAGACCCAGAGAAGCACCAGACTCACCTCTCCAGGTCAGTCAGGTGGGGACAGTCAGTCCCCCTGATCATGTCGCTGGACATCTGGAGGAAAAATCCACCTCTACAATAAAGCCACGGGTAAGTGCCTAAAAACGTAAGCCTTTACATGACAGAGAAAGTCTCAGAGGAAGGAAGAAGGCAAACTTAACCTGGATGCATCCTAGGTATCAGGCAGGATCCCAGTTCTTTTGCCCATCTTATTTCTTATCATACTCACAACGTCCTGTGAGATCAGTATTTTTATCCCCAACTCACAGTTGAGAAAGCTGAGGCCCTGGGAAGATTACTGGATGCTTGCTAGTCCTCTTCCTCACCCTAATGTTACCCTGCAGTAGGGTAAAGATTTCCATCACAAGTTCTTCTCTCTTCCTTCTTCCAAGAACCTGGTGACACTGGAGCCCTGATAGTGTGTTGGAGGTGTGTGTGTCCTTCTAAAGGAGTGGCTGGGGGCCTGAGCCCTGGGTGAAAGGCCTGGCTTGAGGACAATCCTGTGGAGCTCCTTTCCCTGAGGCTCCATCATAGACATATAGAAAGATGACACATCCTCTGGTCTCTCTGGTTAAACTACTCCCTCCCCATCAGGGCTCACCTCCTTCTGTGGCTGTTCAGTTCTTCCATCTGGGCCAGAATTTCTCCCTCATCATTCTGCAAGAACTTGAGCTGTGTCATTTTTGATGTTTATTTAAAGTATTATTACACTAAACACCTGTGGCTATGGGAGTCTGGAAGGACACTCCCCTGGGACATAGGGGGCTCCTGAGTCACTGCAGAAGGGCTTGGAGACAGGGTGGGTATGGTAACCTGAGCTGGGAAGGGTGACTCAGAGATACCTGAGTCATCCTGACTATCCAAAAACAGAAAAAGAACCCTGTGGGTGGTTGAAGGGGAGGTGGGTTTTAAAGTAGCAGGAGGAAGGACTCTCCTCAGGTTGAGGGGAAGATACCGTGTGGGGTAGAAATTGCTAGACTAACAAGGTGCCCCCACTGAGATGCCCTGGCCACCAGGATGCCCAAGACCACAGTCTGCCCAGCCTTATAGGGATTTGGCATATGGCTCATCTCTTCTACTACACTGGAGTAGAACTGCATCAAATGCACTTTCGTTCCACCCATAGCACCTACCATAAAACTTGGCACCCCTTGCTGAATTATGAGCGAGCAAATGAACAGGCATCTGCTTAGAGCTGTAGATAAAGGGGCCAGGCAATACTGACCTACTGCAGGATATTCTGAGGGAAATCAACAGGTGACCCAGATGGGACATACAGAACCTTGAACCTTAGAGAAGGACTAAAAGGAAGGGTGGGGAGGAGTGCCTGGGCAGAGCGGGGCCAACAGGAGAATTCTCCAGAGTCAGATGTAAGAGAAGCAGCCAGAGAGCATGAAAGAAGGAAGCAGAACTAGGCAAGGACAGGAGAAAAAAATGGCGTGCTTGTGGTTTCCTGTCACTATAATGAATAACCCAGATGATCAACTTATAAAGAGAAAAGGTTTATTTTGGCTCCCAGTTTAGAAGGGAGGGTTTCAGTCCATGATTGTTTGGTCCCATTGCTTTTAGGCCTGTGGTGAGGCAGCACATCAGGGTGGGAGTGTGTGGTAGAACCAAGTCATCCACTTCATGGCTGAGAAGCAGAAAAAGAAAGGAAAGAAGGGCCAGGGTCCCACAATCCCCTTGGAGGGCACGCCTCCCAAAGACATAACTTCCTCCCTCTAGGCTCCACCTCTTGAAAGTTCTATTACCTCTTACTAGCTTCTCCCTAGGGACCAAACCTTTACCATGTGGACATTTGGGGACACCTAAGATTAAATTATAGTAGGCAGGCTTCTCTGGAAGCACTGCTAAAGAAGGCTGTGGGTGTGGTGGGAAGCCAGGGATGGGTGAGGTCTTAGAGACAATGTCACACTGAAGCTCCTGGAATTAGGTTGACAACACTCTTGCTTGGGGCCAGGTTGGTCACTAGCACTGAAAGTTCTTTTCTGGGGCTATCTACACTCATCTTATTCAGGTAAGGCCATGGATTTCAATGAGGAAAAAACAAAAGAACTCACTATATCTTGGATAAATGGATAAACCACCATTTATCCATATACTTCACTGGTGGGAAAGTCCAATTCCAAAAATTGGGAATTTGAACCAATGATTTTTGTAGGTCAACATCTCTCTGTAAAAGGTCCTATCCATGTGTCACAGGGCCAATTCACCACCCTCATATATGTTTATTTTGATTTTAAGAAAAGACTAAGGATATTCCAGGTTCATTTGGGTTTGCACCCCAGGTGTGAACACCCTTTTCAGAGAAGGGCCTAGCTACGGTAGTCTGAGAGATATTGTCAGAGACCTGGGTTTGACTGACTCCAGTTCTTCCATGTAGGCACTCTGCCATCTTGAACTTTTGGAATGTGGTTTCTTCATCTGTAAAATAGATACAGTAGCACATATCTTGCCAAGGAATATGGAGCATTAACAAGAAAATGTAAGTGTCCAGCCCCTGTTATATAGGGGGTGCCTGAAAAGAGGCCCCGGGTATGGTGGTAGCAGCTCTGTTGGTGGCTGGGACAAGAGCAGAGCAGATAAGTGGGGAGCTGGGAGGGTTTCTCTCCAGCCCATGGTTCCTCCTGCTCAGTTATGTGGTACCTCTGGGCTCAGCTAAGCCCTGATTCTGGATCAGTTCTGCCTTCCTTTCCTCCATGCCATTCTGGCTGCTGGCTTAGGGCCAAGCCTCCCAAGCCCCAGATCGCTGCTCTTCTGTCATCTGGAGGACCTGCAGACATGTGGACACAGTTTAGGCCTCTGCTTCAGAATCCCCTCTCATCCCTGCTCCTTCTAGTCTCTTCCTTAGCTGCTTGAATGCATTTTCTAACCTAACCCTAGCCCTAACCCTAACCCTAACCCTAACTTCAAGGTAAGGGCAGAGTGTGGTGCCTGTGCCCATGGCCACTGTTCCCCCTTTGCTCTTTTCTTTTCTTTAGTGCCCGGGTTCAGCTCTGGATTTCTTTCACACACACACACACACACACACACACACACACGCTTCACTGCCCCACTGCATTTCCTTTTTGTTGTTGTTGTTGTTGTTGTAGCTCTAGGAATGGAACCCAGGGGTGCTCCAGTACTGAGCTACATCTCCAGCTCTGCTTTCCAGTCCCCACTTTCTCTTTCCTTCTTCTTAAAATTATTTATTTATTTATTTTGAGGCACGGTCTCCCTAAATGGCAGAGGCTGGCCACAAACTTGCAATCTTCCTGCCTCTGCTTCCTGAGTTGCTGAGATTATGAGCATGTGCCACTGCACTGGCCATCTTTCCTTTGTGACATTCTTTCTCTTATTTGCAGGGTGGCTACACCTTGATCCTGATGGCTCCAGTGCCCCTTTCCTAGATGCCCCTTCTGACTTTGTGGTACAACCTGACCTTTGGCTTTTGGTTCCTATGTGAGAGATGAGAGGGTGCAGGCAGAGAGATGGAAGGAAGCCTGTCCCAAGTTGAACATGAAACCAATGTCAGGGTCAAATAAGGCCTCTCCCGCTGGAGGAAAGGGCACATGGTAAACCTAGGAGGCCAGGAAGAAGGGTTCATCTCCAGGACCCTGCTAACCCTGCCAAGCTGTGGCCACATTCTCCCTCACACTTCTAGGATAGCAGTTCCCAAACTTGTTGGCTACAAGAACACCTGAGGCTCTTGTCAATCATACTCCTGAGTCCTTATTGAATTAGAGCCTCCAGGTGCTCCAGGTAATTCTTATGAACAGGCAGAACCTTGCCACTCACTATGGAGTATGTGTGGGGGTGTCCCAGCAGCATTGGCTTCACCTGGGAATTTTGTAGACATGAAGTCTTAGGTCCCACTCCAACGTGCATTTAAACAAGATCTCTAGATGATTTGTATGCATGGGAATGTCTTAGAATTTGAAGTTCTTCAAGCTGACATTATATAGAGAAAACTCATACCTGGGTTATGTCTTTTCATCTGGGCTCTTGCCTTTCTCCCATGTAAATTAGTGGCATACTAATACTGGTTGTGGGGACTCAATGGAATTTGGACTTGAAGACAGTTCACAAGCTTAGAAACTGTGACTAGTCCTGTTATCCAGCCCTTGCCCTTGGCTATTGACCTTTCACTCTTGCCTCCCCAGGACTCCCCATCCTGTCTGTCTTCTCACAGGTGCTGGCCTTCCCACTCTGCCAAGGTGCACAGGCTGATGGCCTGAAGGTGGGGCTCCTCAGCTGCTGAAGATAAATTCCCAAGGACACCGTCAGCATTAGATGGGTCTCTATTTGGCCACACCCACAGCTTCTCTTTCCCATCCCCACCTCTCGCCATGGAAACCAAATGACATCATCACTCAGTGGACAGATGCTGCAGAAAAATGGGGAGAACAATCACAGAGGAACAGACCCATTGCTGAATGGTCAGCCCAGAGTGACTCAGCTCTTCCCAGAAACAGCCCTTGTAGAAATTGGTTTGGGTGATGGGCAGGCCTGTTGAAGATGACTGGACAGGGGCCAGCAGCTGGAATATCGAAGGGTTGAGGAAAGGTGGCCAGGGCAGATGTGTGTAAATGGGAGTATCGTGCCACCACGCAAGGTATTCCCCCAATCAGTCAGCTGGCCTGGCTGTGGATGCAGAATAACATGGGGCTGCTGCCAACCTTCCCAAAGCTAGCTGCATCTCTCAGCTCCAGACACTTCCTCCTTTATTAAGATTAGACCAAGCCAGGTGCAGTGGTGCACAACTATAATTCCCAATGACTCGGGAGGCTGAGGCAAGAGAATCGCAAGTTCAAAGCCAGCCTTGGCAATTTAGCAAGATCCTGTCTCAACATAAAAAATAAAAGACAGGGCTAGGGTGTAGCTCAGTGGTAGAGCACCCCGGGATTTAATCCCCAGTACTGGGAGAAAAAAAAAAGATTTGCCCAGCAGAGCTGCCCAAGAAGGTCTCCAGAGCCCCTCAGTCTGCCTCAGTCACTCTGTGTTCATGACAGCTGCATGTCCTGGATTCTCCTAGCCTGTCCCCTTCAGTTTTATACTCCCTCCAGTTTGTTTCTTTAAGTATCCTCCTGTGTATCAGATCACATGTCCCTCCCCCCCACTCTTAATCTCAGAAAATATGATCATTTTATTTACACGACTTTGTTGAGTTTTATTTTGTGGAAGGCAAAAGTAGAGCCTAATTGATGTTTGTGAGCCCCTGCTTTCCAACTCATTGTAGATTTCCTTTGTTTCCTCAGTTGCAAATAGTAATCAACCTATCATCTACGATGACAATACACACATTTTCAGTCAGTGGCTCTGAGTTATACTGATCTAAGTCCCATACACACAGCCCAGAATTCCTTCTGGTAAGGATACCCCACAGGGGCTGGGGATGTGGCTCAAGCGGTAGCACACTCGTCTGGCATGCGTGCGGCCCGGGTTCGATCCTCAGCACCACATACAAACAAAGACGATGTGTCTGCCGAAAACTAAAAAAAAATAAATAAATGTTAAAATTAAAAAAAAAAAGGATACCCCACAGCTTTCTGGGGTACAGCACTGCTTTTTTCCCAGGTGAGTGCTGTAGTGGGGTGGTTCTGAAAAAGGCAGATTTCTTCTTCCTGTGATCCAAGGCCAATAGGCCTCAGGAAACATTTTTCCAAACAGCCCCACCAAGATCCATGAAGAGTTCTCAAAATTCCTGAATCTAAAACCAGACACTTAAATTTTTATGTCCCAGCGTTTACCAGGATGCAGCAGTAGCATATTTGTATATACTATAAGTGGCATATTTGTTGCTCGATTGATGCTTTTATAGGTGTCCTATGTAGGGGACACCAGGACATAATGGAGTGAGTGAGAAATTAATCATGGCAGACTCTCTGCAATTAGTTCACCTCATCTCCATGTGGGAATACTGAGCTTCTGGGAGATCCTCACCCGGGCAACTTGGGTTATCTACATTTTGGAAGTGACATCTCAGGTCCTAGGTTTGGGAACCTTTGTCATGGCTGCAGAGAGGTGTCTTTGGAGTGGAACGCCACTGCTTAGGATTTGGGGACCTCTGCTTCCAAGTGAGGGTCCTTTTCCTTTCCCAGAGGCCTAGCAAACTCTTCCCAGGGGACTTGCTGGTCTGGCTCCTTCCTTTCTTCTTCCCTTTCCTCTTCTTCTATGAACTCACCCTCTTCAATCTCCTTTGTTACTCGCACCTTCCTTTGAGAGCCTGCCCGGTGCTCCCGCTGGTAAGGGTCTGAGCGCAGAGTGACAGCCCCTGCCGGCCGAGGAGCCAGCACCCTGTGCCTTCTGGCCCCCGACTGCGACTGACTCCCTGCCGGGGTCCCCCTCCGTCCGGGCAGACGCGGGCACCTCCCGCATTGTTCCTGTCCTGAAGACGAGCAGCTGCCGTCGCTAATTGCCACCAGCAGGGGGGCCGGGCGCTCACACTCCTCCCGCCGATTAGGAGGCGGCCCAAGGGGGAGGGACTCGCGAGCCGAGGAGCTGAGCCTGGGCGGCGCATTATTCCAGGAATTTTAAATCCTCGTTAAAGGCTTTACCGTGTCTCACTTCAGTACACATCATGCTCCAGTTACTGCTCGGAACCGCGGGGGCATCCGCCTGGGCAGCACTTATCAATATTTTAGCACGAGAAAGGCAAATGATGTTGAAACATTGAACTATATTTCCATCTGTTCAAACTGATGGGACACGCAGGGCTCAGGAAATGGAATATCTCCTCCCCAGCTGCCTGGGAAGCCTTGATACCCACTGGCCTGTCCTCAGCGCTGGGGGGTTGCCTTCTTTTCTCTTCTCAGTTGGTGTCCAGTGTTCATACCTGCTAGGCCAAGTCTAAGGAGCTAGTGTCACCTAGGTGTGGGGTTTGCCAGTAGAGCAGGGGGTGGTGGCACCTAAGAATCTGAAAGCAAACCCCTTCTTGCTAAAATGTGCCTTTTCCATCTATTGACAGAGAAAAGCGGAATCATATGTGATCTGTCCCCTTTGGTGCTGGGGAACGGTATCCCCATCCCCTTCACTAGCCTTGATCAGTACCTGCAGATTGTCCCTCCTGGAGGAAGATCCAGGATGGACCTAAAGACCTGAGAAGAAACCCACCGACCACATTCAGGAGCAAAACTATAAAACTACAGCATATATTCTGTAAACAAAGCAATTTTTGTTGTACTCTTGTTTTCCTGGAGTAAAACAGAGTTTATTAGGAAAGAATTTGGAGAATATAGGTGTTCCATTGTCTCAGAGGTTTGGAAAGCAGGATGGCTGTTGTAGGTTCAGAAACCAGTCATCTCTTATGCTTCAGGGACCACTGATTTCACCTGTTTCTCTTCTTGCAGACAAAGTCACCCACATCCCAACCAGCTGAAGAAGGAGGGTCTTTCAAAGTCTTCATTTCCTCACCCAGCTCTTATAGTCAGGACAAGGGACAGAGGAGAAAAAATACTTTTAACACTTGAACCAAATACTCAAAGGTTAAGTGACATCACACATAAATTATCTAAAACAAGAAATCTGATACGAGTAGGTCAATGTCCTTGCTGACACTCCTGAAAAAGAAAGTTCTTTGCAGACATTTGTGCCTGGGTGAGGATGGTGGGGAGGAAGCAAGCTACCCAGCCTTGCAGGAACTCCGGAGCTGCCTGAGGGACCCATTATGTCAATGCAATAATCTGCTTATTTCAGTCAAAGAGAAGTGCATTGTAATCTGTCTCTGGTAAATTCAGAATTAATGTCAAACTATGAGACAGACTCAGTATTTCACCACCTTCCTTCATTGACCCTAGAGAGAGGACACTTTGTGAGGAAGATTTGTGAAGCAAGCCCAGCCAGGGTCTGTTATGGTTTGGATCCGGAATGTCCCACAAAAGCTCTTGTGTTGAGAATTTAGTCTCCAATGCATCTTGTTCAGAGGTGGGCTCTTGGGAAGTGGTTGGATCATGAGGGTCTGACCTCATCAGTGGAATAATCCATTGATGGATTCATATTTGATGGCATTATTGGGAGGTGGTGGGACCTATAGAGGTGGGACCTAGGGTTGGGGTTGTGGCTCAATGGCAGAGTGCTTGCCTGGCACACGTGAGGCACTGGGTTCAATCCTCAGCACCACATGAAAATGAATAAACAAAATAAAAATATTAAAAAAGAAGAAGGTGGGATCTAGTTGAAGGAAGTAGGTTACAGGGAAGAATATATATTGTCCCCAGCATCCCCTTCCTCTCCCTCTACCTCCTGGGTACCTAGAGTGGCTTTCATCTGAGCAGCATCCCTCCTCTGCCCTCTGCCACGACGCTCTGCCCTGCCTCAAGCTCAAAGCAGCAGAGCCAGCCGAAACCTGAGGGGCTGAAACTTCTGAAGCCATGAGCCAACAGAAATCTTTTTTCTAAGTTGTTTTCTTAGATAGTTTGTCCCAGTGATGAAAATATTTGACAAAAACGCAGGGTGACAGTGATCCCTGGCCTTGGAACATCCATATATATATATATATATATATATATATATATATATATATATATATATATNATATATATATATATTGTCCCTCTAAGGAGCAGGCAGAACACTTAAGAGTCCTCAGAAAGCTAGAAGACACAGGGAACCAGCACACTAGCTGTAGCCAGCATAGGTGACATGAACTCAGACTGAAGCCAAGAACCCTATTTCCAAAGCAATTTACATGTACTGAGTAGGGCAGAAAGGTGAGGCCAGGGGAAGAGGACTGGTAAGACAGCACTTAAGTGCCCAGCGCTGTCCAAGGTACTTTATGTACATTATTTCATACAGAGCCTCTGAGATACAGATATTATTAAACCCATTTGATTCACAAGAAAACTGAAGGTCAGAGAAGTTAAGTGACTTGCCAAGTGACATGCTCAAAATGTCACTGAGGTAGAAAGTGGCGCATTCAGAAACCAAACCTAAATTTGTATACCTCCAAGGCTCATGTTTTTTTTTTCTACTTTGTCCAACATGTTGCATGTAGCCCCAATGTCAAGGGCTGGGGAAAAGAAGCAGGCAGAGGGTAGGACAGGACTTTCTGGAGGCCAGAGGGAGGAGTACTGTGCCTGAGATATGGCTGATCCTCAGCCAGGTAATCTGGAAGCGCAAAAGATGTGGCCATTTCAAACAGGGGTTAGTAATCAGAGAGATCCCCAGGAGGTGGTCAAAGACAGCTATAGAGTAAGTGCAGATTGTGCTGAAATTGAAGGTGCAAGCTCCGAACCCAAACCAAAAACCATAACATAGGTGGGGGACTGATGGGCCACTAGCATTCCTGAGCCTCAGTGAGTGCATGCAGCATGGATAAGGGGCAAACACTTGGTGAGGGTGAGGGAAGCATTGTCTTTACTTGTGAGACAGGCTGGTACCATTAGTATGCCCAGAAATTCAGTCAGAGATGGACAAATGCAAATATTCTTTAAACTGTTACTCCAAAGAACCTCATACCAGCCATAGCAGAAATCCTGTGTGTGTGTGTGTGTGTGTGTGTGTGTGTGTGCGCGCACGCGCGTGCGCATGCTCTGCCTACTGTATGCATATTCATGACAGCAGGGATCCCAGATTGGAAGGTAATAAGGACACCAGGACCTGCTTGGAAATCTATCTGCAGAGATGACACAGCAAACAGGGCCTGGAGTGGGAAGGCGGGGGAATAGGGTTCTTTTGACTTCTTGGAGCACAGAGCCATTTGATTTTCTCAGAAAGCAGGGTTCACAGTATGTGGAAATGAACACAAGAAGGGTCTCAATCCTGAGGCTGGCTTCTGAGAACTTGAGCTGGCCCTCATGGAGACCAGGGTGTGAGCTGTTGGAAATCAAAAGGTCTTTAGGATGGAAGCCATCTCCAGAATCAAGGTTATATGGCTGTCCCCTTAGCAGGTGTCCCCTTTCACTCCACCACTAACGTTATCAGACTATTTGTTCTATGGACCTCTGAATCAAGAGGGTTAGGACCCATGTATTTTGGTTACAAAATTAAAAGAAAACTGCAAAAATCACAATAAATACATATTTTATTAAAGTACCCAAAGTTTATTAAATTGATATTCGTGAAATATTTGAAATCAGATTGAAAGCTAGGGTCTCATATTTCCCAATATTCCCCAAGTATGTTCAATGATTGAGACATCAATGCCACATAATGAAATTTGTCAAGATTCTATAGACAAATTGAAGTAGGCAAGTCCATGTGGTAACACATTAGTCTGTTTTACATGCAGCCTTCGAAGCTCTTAAAATTGACCTGAAGGAGACTTTGCTTATGTCGGGCAGTTCCACATGTTTATTGAGTACCTACTTTGTATCAAGTTCCTAGAACAATTTCTAGGAATTTGGATGACATTAGTGGACACAATAGTTAAGGATCTGTGTCTTCATGTCAAGGGACAGGGACAAGGAAAAGAACAATATATAAGGAAAACATAATATTTGGAGATAACAAATAATAAAAAGTAGGACAGTAAAAGGGGACTGGGGGGTAAGAAAGTTAGACATGAGCAGACTTTAAGGAAGAACTGAGTTTCAGGAAGACAGAAGAGCTATAGTCAAAGCTCCAAACCATGCCTGCTGTGTTTGAGGGACATCAAGGAGGCCAGAGTGACTTGAGGGGGAGGTGGTCACAGAGGTGACTATGCGGAGCCAGAGTGTGGATCCTCAAGGCCACACAGGAGCATTTATAAGTAATTGGCTCCTACTGGAGGGAAATAGGTGCCCTAAAGGTTCTCAGCAGCTGCAAGATTGAAGTGGCCTTTCTCAGAGGCTGGGAAGTCTTAGGGTGAAGGATGTCTGTGGTGTGGGGTATGATCAGGAGTTCAGTTGGGACACGTGGAGACCAGATAGAGAGGCTGAGTCGGGGGTTGGACATACAAAGATGACCTCGGGAGAGGTGTAGGCAGGCTGGACTTGTTGGCATGTCATGTGGAGATGGCATTTCAAGCCATGGAGTGGGATGAACTCCATAAGGGAGCATGGAGAAGAGGAAAGGAACAAGGCAGAACCCTGAGCATGTTAACTTACTGGTCAGGGAGAAGAGAGAATCAGGGCAAGAAGCTGAGTGGTGACCTGGAACACAGAAGGACAACCAGACAGGGTTGTTCCAGGTGCCAAAGAAGTACCCCAAGGGGAAGGCCAGGATGACGATGTAACAGCACATGTGCAGAGGGTAACAGAGTTTGGCAGACACAAGAACTCAGCAAATGACAGATACTGAGATATTATAGGAGTGGTGATGGTATGTGAGCACTGGAGGAGAGAAGGGAGGAAGGAGAGAGGCCAGTAGAGAAATGAGCTCTTCAGTCATTGGAATCGTCATTCCTAAAAATCTATGTTCAGTTACTATCTAAAGGAGGGGACCCTTGCTTCACCATTAGAGTTAAGCAAGCCTGCCCAATTCATCAGCCCTGAGAACAGGGTTCAAGTTTTAGGGACAGAGCCCTTCTACTCTGCTCCAGCCCTGTGTCACTCCTCTCAGGAGACTTTGCAGCTAGGAAACAATCCTGTGGATGTCAAAGTTTGCCTCCGCCCCAGTTGGGTTCCTCATTGACTCCTTGGATCCCTTTGGGCCCTTGTCTTCGAGCTGGGAATCAGGTTCTCTGCAAGCCTGCCAGCCATATGCACAGACACAGGTTTGTGGATCCTCTAAAGTGACAGCTCTTTTGAGTTCTCTGCTTGTCTCTACCTGTCACCAGGAAAAAACAGCCCCTGCTGGGATCTCTAAACACTCATCAGTTTGGGTAGTGACCCAGTCACAGATGCCCAGTCTGACTCAGAGCTGAGGATTGGATGAAGCAAGGCAGGGTGAAGGTTTAGCAAAGGCTGCAGAAGGGCCCCTGGGGAGTCCCTGACTCCCCACAGAGGCCATTGCTGGAGATTGACTGCATGTGGTTATCTGCTGGGCCCTGGAGTGGGAACTCAAGGGACCATTTTTGGGACTCAGATTATTGGATAAATCATCAGACTGTTTGCTATCCCATCCTCAGGGTATCTGCAGCAGCTCTGACATGCTCAATAAATGCTCCTTGCAGGATGCACATGAATGCTGGTATGCACATCCTCTCACTGCCACCTGATCCTTGACCCTGCAAAGTGAAAATTCCAGCAGGGACAGAGATTTCCCTACCTAGCTCTTGTTCCTGGGTCTATACATTTGTCACAGAATCCTATGATTTTTTACCTGAGATAATTCTCAGAGGCAAGGGATCTTGACAGTTGGGAGGCTGTATTTTCAACACACCTTGGAGATGATTCTGATGGGCAGAGACTTGGGGCCTAGAGTCTGCACAGAGTCCCTGCACCAGGGAAGTGCTTTCCAGTAGTTTTAGAGATTGATCTGCAAGCCAAATGGGATCCCAGGTGGGACAGGCAGAGGGTACGGCGAAAAAGTGCCAGAAAATTCCCTTTGCCCCAAAAGATGCCCTCACCTAACCTGCCAGTTCACCTTAAAGAATCACTTAAGGCTTCGGGCTATGTGTTATTCTATCCAAATCTCTTAGAAATGCTGCTTTTCTGGAGAGTCCATCCCAAGGTGGGGGCTGCTAAGGGCACCAGCTGCTCAGCTCCGGTGGCTCTGGAGTCATCTTGCATCCATCCTGGGCTGCACCTCTGCACCTGCCAAATCCGGAGATACCATGGTCCTCACTCTGCAGCCCAAGGCCACCTGTTCTTAGGTTCTGCAGTGGTCTTCTGAAAGTGGGAGAGTGACGTGTCCTTTCTCTGTGCCCATCTCCTCACTGTAGCACTCAGGGTAAAGATACAGGGAGTTGGACTGCCCTGTCCTGTCACTGTTGCCGAGAAGCATCACCTGTCCATGTGCCAGGAACCAGAAAGAAAGGGAGCAGTTTGAGATTATCTAGTGCCCAATGCCAGGCAGGCTTTTGCAAGAATTAGTGGCTTCTTCTGAAAAAGTCACAGCCACTCCTTTAGATGACTATTCCTCTCCTATAGATCTCTGACCACTGTCCTAACCAAGCAGCCTAGCACACAAGGGGCTCCAACATGCACAAGACAGCTTATCTTAGAATATCTCTGAGATGGGGAACTCGCCGCCTCCAAACTTTGCCCTATCCATCTCTAGTTGTGCTAGAAAGTTCTTCCTTGTACTGACTCAGAAGCAGCCTCCCTGCTATTTCCTCCTTGGCTGTGAAGCAAAACCTGCTGCTCTGTCCAGGGGCAGAGAGGGCACATATGTGCTAAGAGGCTGCTTTCTCTAAGCTCCTCCTCTGTAGAAATTCTGGAGCTGCTACTGTCCAAGGGAATCCCCTTTGGACACTGAAAATCCCTTCCTAATGGAAGGATACTTTCAGGATTGCTGTCCCCAGTGAGCTTCCTCTGCTCCTCTTTTGGCTACCCCTGTCATGACCTCAGGCCCCTGTCAACTGCTTGCTCCACTCAGACATTACTCCAGTCAGGTTGGCATAGTTGCGGTGCCACTGTGCCCAGTGCTAGGCCAGGATGCTGGGGGCTTGCTTCCTCTGGACCCTCTCACCCCAGCAAGTGCTTATCCTGGAGCCCTTCCAACACCTCAAGAACTCAAGGATGGTGCCCAGCCACCACTCCAGTCACTCGCAGGCCATGCCCAGGTAACCATGGAAAATGGCTACTAGGCTATGATTTGGGGAACTGAATCAATAGCCTTCCTCACTGAACTTTGCTGAACCCCAAACTCCAGCATATCCACAATATATTTCATTATGGTGAAATATACATATCATGACATTTCCCATCCTAATCATTTTTAGGCATGAGGTTCAGTGGCTGTGAGTACATTCACTCTGTTACACAGTCATCACCACCATCCATCTCCACGGCTTTTCCATCTTCCCAAACTGAAACTCTGTACCTATTAAACACTAAGGTCCCACTTCCCCCGCTCCCAGCCCCTTCCTGTCTCTATGAATTGGACTGCTCTAGATCCCTCATACGGATGTATGAGGGATCACACAACATCTGTCCTTCTGCATTTGGCTTATTTCACTAAGCATCCTGTCCTCAAGGTTCATTCACTCTATAGCAGATGTCAGGATTTCATTACTCCAGAAGGCTCAGTAATATTCTCTTGTATTTACACACCACACATTTTATCTCTTCATCCACGGATCGACCTTTGGTGTCTAAAGTCAACTTGGGCTTCTATTAAAAATATCTTAGTCTGGGTAATTTATAAACAATGGAAATTTATTATGGTTCTGGAGAATAAAACATCCAAGATCAGGGTGTCAGCAGATATGGTGTCTTGTGAGGGCCTATTTGTGTCCTCACATGGTGGAGGGGTCACGGGAGCCTAACAAGTTCTCTCATGCCTCTTTTATGAGGAGTTAATTCCATGATAAGAGTTTCATCCTTGTGACCCAGTCACATCCCAGAGGCCTCTCCTTTTCCTACCTGTCACATTGGTGATTATATTTAACCTACAAAATATTTTTTTGGGGGATACATACATTCAGACCGTAGCACTTGAGTTGTTTCTACCTTTTGATTATTGCATTTAAAGCTTCTATGAATATTAATATCCAAGTGTCAAGTCCAGAGTATGTATTCCATGTTTCCCACAGATCTTTTCCCTCTTCCCCTAAAACATACACTATGTTTCAGTCAAATAGAAAATTCTTCCAGAGAAGGTGGGAGCCTGGATCCAGGTCTTCTTTATACCTACCTCCAATGCTTCCCCTGGTACCTGGGGTACCAGAAAGCATCTTAGGTGGTGTGGCTGCGTGACGTGAGTGTTGGTACTAAGGTGAGTGTCTCCTAGAGCATCTACGCTGGGATATAACATGGGCTTAGCACACTGAGTCACCTGTGTTCAAATACAGGCTCTGCCATATGTAAAATTAAGCCAATATCTGTTTCAAAATGGTCAGATTCTTGGAGATAACACTAACAGTCAGTTAACAGTCATAATTTCTGTTGTTATTGCCAGTTCTCCTTCTCATGCTGTTGGCCCAGCCTATGTGTGTGGTTATATGTGGTAGAGGTGTCAGTATCTGCCCTATCCCCTCCTCAACCTCTCAGGGACCAGACCCCAGATTTCTCCATTCGCTCTGAAAGGATGCAGCTGAATCTCACTAGGAAGTAGATTGTCACAGCTTGAATTCTCCCAAGGCTCCTGGGAAGTGTGGTCAAGTCTGGGAATTTCTTGTACCAAGACCTTTTCCTGCTCTTTTGGTCCCTGAGTGTCTGGAAGCTGTGTGCAAGGCTAGGAGCTGGATTTCCCACCCCAGCAACATGCATGGCTGACTCTATTACTTATTTTCCACCTTTCTTCTGGGTGCCTTTTCACCTAAGGTGGCCCTCCTCTTCATTCTCCCTACATTCCCCCATTAGAACCTTCACAATGGCCCCGAAGAACCAGTGTGACACCAAATGGGGTGTCTGGCATTTTTCAGGACACTGCTGTAAGCCAACACAATGAGTCTATGATGGAGGAATCTCCAGCGCTAGTGAAGTACGTGCAAAAGATTTCCAGTGGTGAGTGCTCAAACCATTCCTCTTAGCAGTCACCTGTTTTGACAGTCCCAGGAGACTCAGATTAAAGAAAGTATAAGGCCCCTGGTTCCATTTCTTCTTCCAGACCCACATTCTCTTGACTTTGCCCAGGTTCTGCCTGAACACCTTCAATCACTGAGAACTCACCACCATCTGAACCATCCCTACCACCTGTGGACCACCCCTGAAGAGTTCTTTCTCCCTGACTCAAGTTCTCTGTGGGTCCACTGTCTAACCCTTGGGGTTCCAGGGCCAACCAGCTCCCATTCCTACAAGTACAACTTCTTTTTAATACAGGAAGCCATTATTTGATCACTCACAGGCATTCCCAATTCCAGGGACATCCTAGCTTCTGAAACGCTTTATCTTAGAACCCCATTTTGGTCTGGGGGGAGGGAGTTTCTTATCTAGACCTGACCATAGACTCAGATTAGCAACAGTCACATAGATCCCCTTTGTCTGGGGCCACTTGGTCCTGCTCTTCTTTGTCCCAGGGATGAACCCAGGGCTGAGAGCAGGGTGTGGGGAGGGAGGGAAAGACACCAGCTTCCGTTGATGCTAATGGTTGTCCAGCCAGGCTTGGTGCTAGGTTTTTGCTGTGGTCTAAATGTTTGTGCCTCCCCCAATTTAAAAACCTCATCACAGCCTGAGTGTACTGAGAGGTGGGGCCTTCAGGAGGTGATTAGGCTGTGAAGGCAGAGTTCCCATGAATAAGTGCCCTGAAAGAGGAGACCCCAGAGACTTCCCTTGCCCTTTCCACCATGTGAGGACACAGGAAGAAGACACCATCTATGAATCATCTATGAACCAGAAAATGAGCCCTCACCTGACACTGGAAACGCCAGTTCCTTGATTTTTGACCTCGTCGGCCTCTAGAACCATGGGAAATAAATTTCTGTTGTTTATAAGCTTTCTAGTCTATGGTGCTTTGTCATAGTTGCCTAAATAGGCAAAGACAGCTTTTTACATTTACATGTCAGTCCGACAGATAAGGAAACTGAGGCTGAGAGAAGCTAAAGTTCCAGGATCTATGACAAAAATTTTGGATAGGCATTTTTCTAATAGCACCACCACCAGCAGCAGCTTCCCTGTTCCTCCAAATTGGGTTGCGAAGGTAGCGGGAGAAAGTGGTCTTAATAGCCCCAGAGTTGCCCTAAAGTTCTTTCTGAAATGAGAAGAGGGCAAAGGAAAATCCATTCCCCGAGAGGGTGGGCTGTGGGCAGGCCACCACTGTGTGCATGTAAGCAGCCCCGTCCCTGGTCTAGCCAGACCCCTGGCCCCAAAACACAAAGCTCCACCCTCTCAGGGATTCTGGATCCAGCTATCCAGGCTGCTGCCTGGCTTTCAGCTGTTTCCAGCTTATCTGGGGTTTGCCTGTCTAAACTCGCCGAGTTTCCTGACCAGGGAAACTCAGGAAGGTCAAATGTAAGGCATGGTGACAACTAGCTTCCAAACCCTACACACACACACACACACACACACACACACACACACACACACACACATACACACATATGAGCATACTGTATGATTTGTCTTCCTGGGATGGCATTCAGGAGATGTCAGCCTCTGGGGCTTGGCTACTGGAGTAGCTAATAGGAGAAAGAGCAGGAGGAGAGGGATGTGGAGGCTCTTCTCTGTTCTACCACTTTACTTCTTCCCCATCCCCTCTCAGTAAGGTATTGGGATCCTGGGTGAAGAGGTCCTAAATAAATTAAATGGGGGTCAGAGGACCCAGCTGGTGCTGGTATGGAAAGCTCCCTCTTGTGCTCTGTTTCCTTAGCCTCCCACTTGTTGGTGACTCAAGCATCTGTCAGGTGAGATGGGCCTGTAGGCTACATCTGCTCAGCTTTAGACCTTGATCCTTTCTCATTAGATGGTTTATTTCTCCCCATTTAAGTCTCTGAAGTTCAGAGCCCATTTGGGAGAAGGCCGGCAAAGGGGCCATTCAGTTCATGGTGGCTCTTGGCTTTATGGTCCTTAGCTGGAGTTTAAGGGGTCTTCTGTGGAGTCCCCTCTGGCTCACCAGAGCACCACAGAAAGGTTTAAGCACACAGTGGTGTGTTACGAGTGTGTGACACATCCCTCTAGAGCTTTAGTTTTCTGTAATGATGAGGACAATAATACCCACCTTGTAAGTTTGCTCTGAGGATTAAATAGCAATAGCAAAAACACTGACCAAGATCCTGACACATAGCACCTGCTCAATAAAGGCAGATCACCAAGGTGGTTATCATAGTTATTATTATCATGAATATGACTATTTTGCCTTGTCCTCTGGGCTTCCCTCAGCTGCCTTGGAAGACTCTAGGTTTCAGATGCTCTTGGTTATGGCCTTTTCATTCTAATTTCCCATTTTTAGAACCTGGAATGTCTACCTCCACATGGCTTTTTTGTAGTGCTGACAATCAAGCTGGGGCCTCCTACGTACTAGGCAAGTGTTCCACCAAGAAGCCACACCCCCAACCCATATGGGTTCTTCTTGTCCTTATCTTTTGTGGCAAGGCTGGGTCTCCCCCCCGAATGCCCTGGGTTCGTCACTGGGCCACTTGTTATTATCACTGACTACGTGGAGCCACCTCTGTATCCCTCTCTCCCTCAGGCCAGTGTGCAGTCCAGGTCTGAGCCAGCTGTGCTCCTCACTCCCCTGAACCTCTGGAGTTTTGATCTAAAACAGTGCAGACACACTGCTGTCATCCTAGTTTATGGGTCTGTCTCTCCTGTAGCAGGGCCTAAGTTCCTGTCTTCTGTTTCTCTCATGTGTTTTTAGGCATCAGGATGGGTGGATAGGAAAGGGATGTGGGGAAGCCCTGTGGATCTTGGGACTAGTACCGTAGCCGTGGTTCTCGTTAACCATTTACCATCCGCCTTTTAGGTGAAACTGAATCCTCAATCACACCTCCTAGACACTCAAGAAAATGGAGCAGCCGTCTCTTCCTTCACCTGGGCATGCTGATCCTAACCTAGAAGGTGTAGGTGACTTGTCCAAGGTCACAGAGTAAATAAAAGCCTCTGGATGCAGGACAGAAGTGTCGACACTGTCAGTTCCTCCCAAGTTTTTTTGGTTTTGTTTTGTTTTGCAGGCCTGGGGGTGGAACCCAGGGGACACTACCACTGAACTACATCCAGTCTTCTCCATTTTATTTTGAGTCACGAGCTTGCTAAGTCGTCCTCAAACTTGAGATCCTCCTGCTTCAGCCTTGGGGGTAGCTGAGATTACAAGCATGTGCCACCGCTCCTGGGCCTCCAGTCCTTAAAGTTTCTCTGTGCTTCTCTGGTCCCATCCTGAAAGGGAGGGTAGGTTGAGAAGGGGTTTGATATGAGGCGCAGGGCTTGCTGTCACATCCTTAGGTTTGAGAAACTAATCTCAACCCACCCAGGAGAGGGAATGAAGAAAGCTGAGCAAGTCTCAGTTTCTGCCTAGGAAATGGGCCAGAAAGTTTGAACAATTCCACAGAAGTCTCACTGTGTGAAACCCTCTCTCCTCTCCCTGCCTACCAGTATGGGCAGTGGTGGCAATCTTTAAGGAAGATGTCAGCAGGCTGTCATCTGCACAGCTGCAGACCCAGGGCGAGCTGTCCCAGCTACTCTGTTCTCATGGATTCTGGAGTTTTGGGAAGAAGGAGCAAGTTTGGGATAAGATAGAAGAGGGGGAGGTGTGGCCATGCAGAACTGCAGGGATTGACAGGGGAGCTGAGAAGGGGCGCTGGCGGTAGGCGGGGAGAAGGGTACATGTGATGGTGATGACTGCTAGTGTTTACTATGCCTCCAGCCTGCCACGGCCATGGCAGGAAGACATTTTGCTCATCATATAGATGCACAGACTCAGGTGCCGAGGTTCATTGAGCCGCCCAGACTCACTGTGGAAGGATCAGCCCTGGAACCCAAACCTCAAACCCCACATTTCATGTTCTTTCCTTAAAGTCACATGATGATAACTTTGGGTTTGGATCTGGGGACCACTGTGACAGGACTTGTTTACCTAGAGAAGGGACACAAAGGACTTCAGGACAGGAGGCATATGTCCCAACCCCCACATCTGGACATACATATCAGGTGTGTTCCTTCAATGAGATGGAAAGTCCAGGATTTGAAATCCAAAGATCAGGTTCATGCCCCTCCAACGATTGAGAGAATGGCCTCTTCACCTCTGTGCTTCATAAAATTCTTACCACTGTCAGATTTTGCAAAGAAAGTGTGCTATGTACCCAAGTCTTTCATAAGTCATTGGCTTCTAAATGAAAGCTAATGATAATTTAAATATTACGGTATCATTGTTATTGACCCTCCTCGTCTCCAGCTGAGCCAGTGGTTTTAAGGGACCTCTCTTAGAGGAGCATGAATGGCACAGGGGGCAACAGACTTCCAGAACTCCTCTCAGCATCAGGGTGCTAACAGCTGGCCATCTTTTCCATCCGTGTCTCCAGGGCACCCCATGCACTGCCTCCTCAACATCCAAGCACAACCATTTCTTTCAAACTTTCTCTTGAAGGAACTTCTGAATGTCTCTTGAAGATTCATTTCACACTTCTTTTTGTACTGGGAATTGAACCCAGGGATGCTTTACCACAGAGCCACACCCACAGCCCTTTCTGCATTTTGTTTTAAGACAGGGTCTTGCTATGTCTCTTAGGGCTTTGCTAAATTGCTGAGGCTGGCTTTGAACTTGTGATCATCCTGCCTCAGCCTCCAGAGTCATTAGATTACAAGTATGGGCCACCATGCTCTGGTTTTCATTTCACACCTTTAGAGCAAGGATTTCACAATCTCTCTCTCTCTCTCTCTCTCTTTCTCCCCCCGCACATAGGCCCAGCCTCCCTTATCCGCTCTTCACTGGGAGTCTAAAAAACCATTTTCAAAGCATAAAAGGAAATACATAGGCTCTCAAAGGAAACCAATCATTTTGAAATGCAGTGATCACAATATTTTTAAAAAGTAGTGATATAGTAATATGTGCTTCTCCATTAATGGATTAAAGAATAAAATCTAATGGCAGGACTAATAACCACTGGAAACATTTTTGAAACAGTGATGAGCATAGATAATATTTGCAGATACCTGCCACAACTGTTGTGGGATTTGAAATATCTGTTATCACTGCTAATACTGCTGGTCTGTTGCCAGCATGTGTGATGTAAGAAAAAGAGGAATTTTAGTTAGAAGTTAGTGAAGATAAAAATATCAGTTTTTTTTTTTTCCCAACCAAAGTCATAGATTCCTTTGAATTCCATCCATGACCCTCTTGGGGGGAAAGGTTATCTGTGCACTCCATGTTCAACACATCTGTTTTAAAGCAATGATTCTAAGTGTGCTCTGAGGATCAGCAGTGTTAGCATCGCTGTTGGAGATGGGACCCTTGGCTGCCCACTCTTGCCCTTCACCTACTGAATCAGAAACTCCAGGGTGGGGCCCCCTTGAAGAGCCTGTAGGGGATTCTGCTCTGTGCTCAAGCTTGAGAACCCTGTCTCAATAAACTTCTGAAGAAGTCACAGTCCCTCTCCCCATAAGTCCTAGAGAATAATCTATGGACTAGTTTTCCTTTCTGCTTCCTAAAGACTAACCCTCAATTTGAGGTAGACTGTGGTTTGGAGTTTAAAAGCTGGAGGTCCTTGTTAATGCATAACGAAGTGCTACAATGTAGCTTCTGTCATAAGAGCAGAATAAAATATAGCTGCAAAGAGAGTAGTTAAGGTTTTACTCATTTATGTACATAAAAAATAATTGGGGGGCTGGGTTGTGGCTCAGCGGTAGAGTGCTCGCCTAGCACATGTGAGGTGCTGGGTTCGATCCTCAGCACCACATAAAAATAAATAAATAAAATAAAGGTATTGTGTCCACCTAAAACTAGAAGATAGTCATTAAAAAAAAATAACTGGGCTTCTAATTATCTCCATAAAAGTGAGAAAACTTCCCTGGCTTACTGACACCTTTATTAGCACTAGGAAATAATTAGACACTCTTAATAGCATTCTAATGATCCCTAGAGGAGGGAGCCATTTGCAAAGCATCTGCCTGCCATTATTAGGTCATTATGGAGCCTTTCAGATCCAGTCTACACAGAGTGGCGGCATTTACAGACTCATCAGTTAGTAAATCTGTTCCCTTATCCCTAGCCATGCCCTGGAACTTCAGCAGCATCTGACTCCATGGCTCTTGGAACAGGACCCTCACGATGGTGGCAGACAGTGCCTATCCACAGATAGGGGAAGCTTGGGGAACCCCATCTCTCCTCTGTTCCTGTCTTTTAAGGGACATGGATCTGTCTCTTTCGGGAAAGACTGCAAGGTTTGTAACACTGCAATTCTGAGACCCCAGAGCACAAGCTTTGAAGATCTGGAGGCCTATGGGTAAGCAGGACAGCGGTTTCCCACCTGGTTGGGAGATAGCCTCTCTGCAGATTTTGGCTCTTCAGGGTTGAGCATTAGGGCGGAATTTTAGGAAGAAACGGGACCTGCAAGTGTAGGGAAGTCAAGCCTACATTTTTCCAGCAGGTGGCGCCATAACTTTACCTTCTGCTCCTCGCTGGCGATGGCAGCTTTGAGTTTGCAAAACAGGAATGTGAACCAGCTACCTGGAACTCTCTTCTCAGCATTTGTGGCTTTAATAACCCATAGAGGTCTTTTCCCAGCTGACCTTCTCCATATCACTCTGCTCCCAAGATCCTCAATATTTCTGTTTCTTTATCTGAGCATCATGAACAGTTTCTTACAAACTCATCAGAAATACTGGTTATTCTTCTTCAACTGGGGATGCAGCTCAGTGGTAGAGTGCTTGCCTAGCATGTATGAGGTTCTGTGTTCAAGCCTCAGTACTGCCAAAAAGAAAAAAAGAAAAATACTGATTATCCTTCCAGACCTGAAATGGTGAGAAAGAATTTGTGCAAGGCATAGATAATTAATGTGATCACTCTCAAATCCTTGGACTGTCCCCAGATCCTTCACCCTCCTTTCAGAGAGTTGCACCCAGATCTAGAGCTTCTAAAATTTACCTGTGTGTTCAACCTAATCATGAAATTTCTTGTCTCGCTGACCTTTTCATCTCATCTCTCAGAAGCTAGGGGGCACACTTCCAGATTAAGCTCTAAACAGTCTTTAGAAGGATGAAATTCTGACTGATAGGGTAGGGAACACACATTTTAGCATGTTTACACCTTACTATATGACGTAGGATGGTCCTTTTTCCCCCCTAGAATTTCAGTGTTAGTTCACCTAATTCAAGTGCTCCCCCAATACAGGGGTCCCTCCTGCAATGTGACAACCTTCAGAGTCCCTTCCAGTTTGTGGATGATGTTCATATCCCATTTAATGCTCACTGATTTACACAGGTGATGTGGTGACTCATCCCTGGAGTCCAGCTCCAAAGTGCAGGATCTCATAGTGTTGCCTGACGTCAAGCTCAGCACTTTCTTCTTCGTCCATGCTTCATCCTTTTGTTGTTGGGGATCAAACTCAGGTACCTCATGTATGCTGGGCACCCACTTTACACTGAATTGCACCCCCAGCCCCCCAGAACCTTTTCCTTGGCTTTTATCAAGTACTGCCACGGAGGCTGCCATCCCTCCCTCTCGAGAATGTCTGTCCCACTGTGAGACCTCTGATTTTGAGAAACACTTTCCTGAGTGTCCTGTGCAGTAGCAGGCCCGCCCTGGCCCCTGGGGACTCAACCCCCAGTTCTTTGTTATGCATGTCAATGTGGCCAGCTCACAAGGCCCTGAAGCGGGCTTGCGGTTCCCTGTTTATCTGCCTGGAGCATATGTGTCTCTCGGGAACATCTTGACCTGTTCGAGCCTCCTGATAGGGGACGGTGAGGTGACGGTAACCCAAGGACGCAGTTATTACTCTTCCCTCCTCACTTTTGAGTGATTTCCCGCAGCTGTTAAAAAGATATATAAGGGGAACAAATTTGGCAATAAAGCGCGCACACGCTCCCTCCTGGATGAAGAACCTTAGTGTCCTGTGTATTTTTTAACCCCGCCGTCCCTCGCCAGACTCGGCTCCGTTAGCCGGACGCGGCACTGTGCTGCAGAATAAATAGTGATTTAAAGCAATACCATGTCCTTATACCCCAACTTAGTAATTTAAGACAATAGCTATATTTTTATATCTCATAATTCTGGGCATCAGGGATTCAGGGAGCATTTGCCTGGCTGATTTTCCTGTCCCATGTAGCCCTGACAGATGTCAGGCGGTGGCAATTAGTTGGCCAGTGAGCTGGGGGAGGGTCCAAAACAGCTTCTTTTGCCTGTCTGGTGCCTTGACAGGGAGGGCTGGAAGTGGATTGGCTGGAATATCCACTAGGTCACCTCAGATGGCCTCAGGGTAGGTAGGCTTCTGGTGAGGAGGCTCAGAGCATCCAGAGTGAGTGTGCTGATAAACAACTAGAAACTGCAAGACCTTTCAGGATCTAGCTTGGAAGTCACAGGGCACCATGGCCACCACATCCTGATTGTCAAGTAGTCAGAGACCTTCCCAGATTGGAGAAGAAAGAAGATTAAATTCTATTTCTTGATAGGGCAGGTATGTTTAAAAAAAAAATTGCCACTATGATTTGAAAGCTTGTTATTAAATTGAAATTCTTTTTTTCTGTATCTGCCTCTAGTTTTTCCTGTATCTGTATCCTTACTAAATCTAGCCTTTCTTCTCTATTCAAAACCTCTCTGTCTTGTTGGGGATATAAGCTCAATAGTAGAAAACAAGACTGGGGTTCTAATTAGAATGAGATATACTGTATGTTTGTGTACATATGTCAAAATAGACTCTGCTGCCATGTATAACTAAAAAGAACAAATAAAAAATTTAAAAAATAGTAGAGGACTTCCCCAGCATGCATGAGGCCCTGGATTCAATCCCCATTACTATAAAACAAAACAAAACTTCTCTGTCAAGATTCCAGGTAGCTATGACCCAATCTACAAAATTATACTTGAGAATGAGACCCCAAATAACAGAACTTCCATTCATATTTTAATGTTACCTAGAAAATTAAAATGACACTTTTTAATATGTCATGGGTGAGTTGACTCTGGCATTCAGGCTGTATCTCAGTGTAAAAATATGCTACCTGTTGTATACAAGATATGCCAAGATAAGAGTGGATATTCCCCAACAGGATTGCCAGGGGAATCCTTAACCATGCATGAACCTCATGCTACAGAGGTGCTGGAGTTTAGACATGCCAAGATGCTTGAATCTGGTTCTAATTAAATTACCCCCCCAAACACAGAGCTTAATAGGATTTCTGCAAGCAATCTGTACTTTTAAAAAACTACGCAATTAATCCAAGCAAAATAATGCAAAAAATGGCAGACGAGGCATTTTAATTCCTGGCTTAGATATTTCATTTACCCTATGATGACATAAAAACAATGTTATCCTAATTATATAAGGCAAAGAAGTAATCAAATATTGAATCCATTGTTGTTATTGATGAGTTGTTAAAAATAAGATATTAAAAATGTTATAGTGAATTTTGTACCTCATCTAGTTCTAATTATCTTTGTGCTTTTAATGTATACAATATCATATATAATGTATTTAAAATGCTCATATGGAGGGGCTAGAGTTGTAGTTCAGTGGTAGAGCACTTGCCTAGCACATGCGAGGCACTGGGTTCAATCCTCAGCACCACATAAAAACAAACAAACAAACAAACAAATAAAGGTATTGTGTCCAACTACAACTAAAAAAAATATTTTAAAAATGTTCCTATAGAGCATGCTCAAAAATTTTTTTTTGGATGCAGCATATGAACAAAAGACTTTGGAATGGACTAGGGAGGTAGCTCAGTGGTAGAGTGCTTGCCCAGCATTCATTCCATTTTCAGTACCGGGGGGAAAAAATCCTTTGGAAACCAATGGAATTTGCTTTCATCTTTCCATCAATTTAGAAAATATTTATTGAGTGTCTACTATATGCATGTATATACTATACCAAATGCTAAAGACACAAAACCCCATAGATCTTTACCTTCACATATTGTGGAAGGGAAGCTATGTTTAATAAAGTAATTGGAATAAAGTGTCAGGATGAAATGGTTTATAAAGTAATGTGGGACACTCAAAAGCAAGGCAATTCCTGGGGGAGCTAATCAGGCAGGGCTTCACAGAGGAAGTGACATCCAGTCTGGGCTCAGAGGGAAGCCCTTGCCTCTAACCAGTGTGCAGAGGCAGACACTGTTCCACGTTTTTTGACCTCCAGCTCTGTTGTGGCTCCTTCTGAGTATAGTGAGCCATTCTGTAGACAGTATCCCAGAAAGCAGGGGAGGAAAATATTTTCAAACCCCTTCCTGGTGATACTTGGAACTAAACCATACACCCCTTGAGGGTAGGACGCCTAGCGTGTTATAGACTTTTGCTAAATGCTGTGCAATTGAACTGCTTTGAGCTTCTTGACCACAGATGCTCTCTAGCTATGCCTTTAGAGAGTAGCCAGCAATAGTCTGCACCTTCACCATTAGCTCTTAGCTCACGAGTCTTAGGTGATTCTCCACCCCCAGAGTGTCACTAACTTGCCTCCATTTACCTAACATTTTCTTGCCCACTCCCAAGCCTTGATGAGAGCTTCCTGGATTTGTTCTCATCCTCTTGGTCTTTCATTCGCTATAGAAGCATAGTAACATCTGAAAATCTAGATATGTCACTATGTTCTTCCAGAGCACTGATAAAAAATGAGACAAAACAGTTTTGGTTCTACAAGCAGAAAAGAAAATAAAGTCAACTCTGTTTACCAATAGCTCACCCCAAGAAAAAGCCTGAACTGAAAGTGGGAGCATCTCTGGAAGCCTGCCAAGGCTGGGCAAATCCATCTGGGCATTTGTGTGGCTGGAAACTTTCCTCATTATCCAAGCAATGCTGGAGCTCTTCTTTTCAAAATACCCAAAGTATACATACTTAAAATAAGGTAGAATTTTATTTCTCTTTCACTTAAATGAAGACTGGAGTCGGAGGACCAAGTCTCCAAAGTCACAGGCAATTCAGGCTCCTTCTGCCTGGCTGCTCCACCAACTTCAGCTCACTGCCTCATGGTCCAAGGTCCAAGTTCCAAGATGGCTGTCCCAGCTGCAGTTATCACATCTGAATTCCTATGATCAGAAAGGGAGAAGGGAGAAGAGAGGGATTCTCTTCCTTGAACATTTCCAGAAAGGTACATACATGCTTCCTATTACATTAATTAGCCCAAACTTAATTACAGGACATATTTAGTCAAAGGCAGACTGGAAAATGTAGTTTTATTTTGGAGGGCCACTTGCCCACCTATGGATTACAGATTCTGTTGTTAAAAAGGATGTGCATTCTGGATGAAGAGGGCTGATGGCCGACTGTGCCCAGGTGGGAAGGTAGAGCTGGTTACCAGAAAGAAAATAGTACTAACAGCCTAGCAGGCATACACAACACACACACACACACACACACACACACACATACACACACACACTATACAACTAAGGAATATGAAAAGCATTTTTTTAAAAAAATTTCTTTGAGTCACCTAATTAGTCTATCTGGGATTCACTTTAGAGGAGAATCAGGAGGTTTCTCCTGATCACTTACTCTCTTCTCTCCCCATTACTCTGGACCCCTCCATCTTTCTACCCTCTGTCCTCTTAGCGTCAGTCCTCACCTTGCATAGGAGATGAAGAAAGGCCGCCTTTCCCAGCTCAGACTCAAAGGGCATGGCTACCAAGCAGGCCGACCTGACTACTGCTCGTGATGGATGCTTCTTGGGGCACTCTATGGTCGCCGGCTCTGTCACTTCCTTCTATTTCACTGAAGACCTTCCCATAGTTTTCTAATTGAGAAAACCACCCTCCCCACTCAATTACTGTGAATCTAAACACCGTGTGAGTTTTCCAGTGCCTCACTGAGAAGCAGTGTCCCCCTTTTCCTTGGTAGGATGTAATCACATATCACGTGGGGTCTGCCCATATCACATTCTGGAAGTGGGTAGGATTTTTATACATCATGGGTAAGATAGCTGCAGAAACACTGACCAGGAGATGCCAGGCTTGGGAAACTAACAGAGATCAGAGCTAAGAGTTCAAGTGCCCTTGTTCTGGATAAAATCCCATATTTGCCATTGTTATGTAGTTTGGGGAGTTGCCCCTGGCACTCGGCAGAGAGTGGACCTGGGGATTCAGCCCCTTTCACTAAAGGAAAGAAACCTGTGTCCATAGGTTCCCATTGGATCGAGGCTGGTGATAGTATCAGTAGGATGCTTTTGGACTCAGGCAACAGCATATCTAATAATTAGGTAACTCTTTGATTCACAGAAAAAAAATATCTAGCGGTAGGGCAATCCTCAAGTGCAGTTGAATTGGGGCTCAGTTTCTCCAGACTTCTCCAAAGTCTGCTTTCCTCCATGTGTTCGCCCTACTCTCAGGCTATCTTTCCTCAAGGTGACAAGGTGGCCAAAGTGGCTTCAGACCACAACCTCCTATTACACAGTCCAAACATGGAGACAGAAAGCAATCTTTTCTTCAAATATATAGGAATATTTTGTGAGAATGATGGGAGGTGCCAGGGATTGAATCCAGGGGTGTTGTACCACTGAGCTACATCCCTATTCCTTTTTATTTATGTATGTATTTGTATTTTGAGACAGGGTCTTGCTAAGTTGCTCAGGCAGGCCTTGAACTTGCGATCCTCCTGCCTCAGCCTCCTGAGTGACTGGGATTATATATGTGCCACCTGCACCCAGAAATCTTCTCTTCCTTAACTGAACTTAGATAATATGTCTTTCACTTCTCTAAGAGTCAGCAAACCTAAACAAATCACATGACTCTGCACAGAATACCACATTGACCTAAGCCTGGGTTATATGACCATCCTTTTAACCATAACTATGGCAAGAGGGTGGGATTGGTTTGATGGTATTAGGACAATCAGGACTCTATCCTGAAGCTGGGCTTGGCATCAATACCACCCAAACCACGTGGCTGTTATACAAAGGGGAAGAATGAGTTTCCAAAGGAAGATCTTGGTGTTGGTAGGAAGAAAAAAGGGGGCGGGGCAAGGGGGCGATGTCTGGTATGAACATCCCAGACAGGATTCCTTACTTCTTGGTTCTAGTCTAATCAAGGGACTGTTGAGAGGGAAGGGAACAAGTCCAGATGAGCAATTAAAGCAAGGCAACTATGGAGATCCAGACTAGAAGACAGAGCCAGGAAGGCAGAGAACCAAGGAAAAGAGGCAGAGAGTATTGGAAGAAGTGATTTTTAGTAAAATCCCTTTTGAATTCTAGCAAAATTTTAGCTGTGTTATGAGAACAAGGGTAAGGCTAGTGTTAAGCTCCAAACTGGCCCTTGAAGCCATCAGGATAGTGTTAATCAGCAAAAAAAAAAAGTACCCAGGGATAGAGTCAGGGATCTGTGGACCAGGACCCTTCTCCACCAGGAGATTCTGCCTCCAATGTCAACCTCCATATTTCATGGTGCAAAAGAAAATGACATCTCTTTGCAACAGCCCTGGGGCATAAGAATGTGGTGCCCTCAATATAGGGAAACTGAGAGTTGCTTAGAGATGAATCTGAGTCTCCTTGGACTTCCTGACCCCCACTCCATTCCACTCCGTCTCTGCTCATGTCTTTCTTGCCTTCATTCAATTCCCCTTGATTCTTCTATTTTCCTTTTCCCAGTGATGCTTCCTTTTCTCTTTTCTTCTCGTCTCTTTTTTTTCTTTTTTCCTCCTGTTTCCAAGTTCTCTCCTTTCTAGTTTTTTCTTCCTCTTTCCTTCTGACATTTCACAGATTTTGAACGTTTTGAAAGAAATTAAAAATCGATTGAAATTACTTAATTACCAATATGTAAAGTACCTGGACTCTCCCTTCCTGTATGTATTTGAGATGGACCAAGATGGATGATTACCAAGCGTGAAGAAAAGAGAGATCTACAAAACTATCAGAACCAGGACAACCACCCCATGTGGGCTCAGGAAGGTCACCCCATATCATTGAACCTTGACTTTCTCAACTGAAAATTGCAGAGATTAATTATATAATTTTTTTTTTCAGAAAAAAAAGGGCCCTTTGAAACTCTAGGACTCGGAAATGACTCTGGAGGCCAGTCACTTCGACTGTAGCTCTGGTTACTTGTTTGTTTGTTTGCTTTGTTTTTAACTTATTTTTGGAAATAAGTGGCATCTCTAATAGTGGGGTGGAGATCAGTGAGTGTTAATTGGTTGCTCAGGACAATGAGCAAACTGAGGCCAATGGCCTCTTCACATTGTGGCAGGAGAATCACAGCTTTATAAAACACCATTCACTATAAAATGGAGGGTTTTTGTTTGTTTGTTTTTGGTAGCACTCAAGGATATTGTCAGAAAGCAGAACTGGGAATGTCTTAATTTCTTCTGCATTTTTTTGGACAGCTTTTCTAGGTATAGAAGCTTAGTTAAAGGGGGTTTTCTTTTCTTTCTTTCAGCACTTTGAATAGGTCATCCTATTGTCTTTGGATTTCATGGTTTCTGATGAGATATTAGCTGTTAAACTTATTGAAGATCCTTTGCACATGAGTTGCTTCTTGTTATGGTTCGAATCTGGAAAGTTCCCCCAAATTTCATTTGTTCAGAGGTGGGGCTCTTAGGAAGTGATTGGAGAATGAATTGGCTCTGACTTCATTGGTGGATTAATCCATGATGGCTGAATGGACTACTGGGAAGTGGGACCCAGTTAGAGGACGTGGGTCACTGGGGGCATGCCTTGGGTAGGTTCATCTTTTCTCTTGTCCCCTCTCTTTCTCTCTCTGCTTCCTTTCTGCATGAGCTGAGGCAGCTTTCTTTTGCCATGCTCTTCCACCATGATGCTTCTGCCTTGGAACCAGTTTACCATGGATTGAATCCTCTGAAACCATGAGCCAAAATAAATCTTTCCTTCTATTAAACTGTTCTCATCAGGTATTTTGGTCACAGAAATGAAAAGCTGATAAAACACACTTCTCTCATGATTCTTTTAAGATTCGTTTTCTTTTGTCACTTTGATTATAATTTATCTTCGTATGGATCTCCTCAGACAAGTTTTTCCTATTTGAAATTTATTGAGCTTATTGGATATGTAGGTTTTTCATTAGATTTGAGGATTTTTTTGGGGGGGGGGGCTAATATTGGGGCTAATCCCCAAAGATTCTTCCTCTTCTTTCCTTCTAGAATTGTGGTTATTTTTTATGCTGGTATTCTCTATGATGTTCCACAGATCTCATAAGTTCTGTTAATTTTTCCTCATGCTTTTTCTTTCTATTGCTTAGATCAGATAATCTCAATCATCTATTTTCAAGTTGCTTATTCTTCTATCCCTTTGTATCTTCTGTTGAGTCCTTCTAGTGAATTTTTAAATTTCAGTTGTACTTTAACTTAGCTCTTTTTCTTTCCTCCCCCTCTTCCTTCCTTCCTTCCTTCCTTCCTTCCTTCCTTCCTTCCTTCCTTCCTTTCTTGTTATATTAGTACTGCCACAGGGATGCTTAAACACTGAGCTACATCCCCAGCCTGTTAATTTTTTATTTTTTGAGATAGAATTTCACTGAGTTGCTTAGGGCCTCGCTATGTTGCTGAGGCTGGCTTTGAACTTGTGATCCTCCTGCCTCAGCCTCCTGAGTTGCTGGGATTATAGGCATGTACCAATATCAAGCATTTCTATTTATTGGTGATTTCTACTTGGTGAGGCACAATTCTGATACTTCCATTAGTTCTTTAGACATTATTTCCTTTAGCTCTTAAATACCTGGGCTTTCTCAGTGACAGTTTCTACTGATCTCCATTTTGTCCTGTTTACCAAGCATAATTTTCTGTTTCTGTGTATGCCTCATAACTTTTGTTAAAACTGAATACTTTACTACTATGATGTGCCAACATTGGGAATAAGACTTTATCCCTCCTCAGCATTTGATTTTTTTCTGTATATGATTTATTTACTTAATGACTTTTCTGAATTAATTTAGTAAAGTTTGTAGTTTTTGTCATATGTGTGGCCACTGAAGTCTGTTCCATTAGATTTTTAGTCAACTAATGATTAGACAGCAATTTCCTTAAATATTTGGAACCAAAAAGCTCTGTCTTTGCAGAGGGATTCTGTATGCATGTGGAGTGTGTCTTCAACACCAAGTCAGCAATTGTATCCCTCTGCTCTGGCCTTTATGTTCTTCTAGAGCAGAGCTTCAGGGTCAACCAGAGCTGAGAGCTTAGAGACTCCTCAGGTACTTACTGGGCATGCACACAACCTTGGACCTGTATATGGTGTTCCAGAGTCCCAAGAATATTGGAGCTTTACTCCCCAAAGCATTTCATTCTCCAAACTTTCCTCCCAAGAATTTCAGTTATTGTGTTGTTTGCCCAACTTTTATCCATTGTCTGAGGCAGCAGAAATGAAACCTTACCTGTAAATGTTTTTGATAAATGCTCCCTGGCAATGGCTTTAGCACAAGATAAATTTCAGTCAGGTAGGCAAGATAAAGCAATTCTTTTGAGCAGAACTTCTAGGGAGCCGCCAGATAGACCCACAATTTGAGTAAAATGAGGTCCATTCTACTCCCTCCTGTCCTGGTGCTGAGTGTGGACTATTCTTTTTAAGTCTACTGCTGAGCTGGTGAGTGGATGGCACTAGGAAAAGTAAAAACACTATCAAGTTTGCCATGGTTACTGAGATTCAGTTATTTTCTTTAATACACATTCCTTGGGTTGCTGTAAGCTTTTAATTAGTTTCCAGAGTTCTGAAAAAGATAATTCTGACAGTTTTTTAAATTGATTTTTATGGAGATCTGGGCTTTTTGGAGTTTCTTTTCTTCTTTTTAAATTTTTGTTGTTGTTGTTTTAGTTGCCAATAGACCTGGTGCTGAGAATCGAACCCAGGGCCTCACACATGCCAGGCAAGCGCTCTACCACTGAGCCACAACCCCAGTCCTGGAGTTTCTTATTCTGCTATTTTAACTGGAAGACTTTTCCCCAAAACTCATTTTTTTTTTAAAATCCCAGCATATCAACTCCAAGGCAGAGGGTTCAAATAATCGTCCTCCAACCCAGCTTCTAGGGTCATAGTGTCAGTATTGCATAATTTTGTCTTCTAAAGGAACAGTGCCCTTACCAATACCAATTGCCATTCTCAAGGTCTTTCCTCCAAAAATTCCAGGCTGCTTTCCATACTCATCACACTTCCTCTGTCATGCCTGTGGAATTAGAGGCTATGGTGAGTCCTCTTCCTTTATTGGCAGGGGAAGCCAACTTCAAATCCTGACTAACATGCTCAAGGCCTCATGAGAAGATGGGAACCGGGATGAAGCCTCAGATTTCCCAACTCCCCACCGAATGCTCTCTTCCTGAGATGAAGCTGGAGAGGTGTGTGCAGGTGCTCTGTGCCAGTGAACCTGGATTTTATCTTCTCCATGAGTTTGAAGTGCTGACTTCAGCTGACCTCTTCCTGGACCACCTTGCTCTCTGCCCATACCCATTCCCACACATCATGAAGTCAGGAATTCTTAGAACACTCAAACAAGCTGGCTTCCAGAGAGAGAGAGAGAGAGAGAGAGAGAGAGAGAGAGAGAGAGAGAGAACATTCTCACTCAAAGCATTGGTTCTAGAATAGTATATTTGTTTCAAAAGTTCTCTGCTGCTTGCTGTGGTTGTGGCTCACAGAATCACACAGGTGAGAGTTGGACAGGATGATCTTTCACTTCCTAAATAGGACACAGATCTAGTTATCTGTCTACATCAGGAATTCTCTGCTTGGCATGCCCATTCTGTTTACCCAATTTATTAATTAGGCTGTTGTGCTCCACAGGCTCATAAGGCAGTATGAATAATGCCTGTGGGGGCTTAGAGATTCACTGGAACTGAATTAAATTAAATTGCTGTAACAAATAGATCCCAAAACATGTTGGCTCAAACTCAAAAGAAGTTTGTTTCTCTCTTACTTAATCTGGGGCAGCTGGTTTAGCTTGGCTGATAGGGGTTGAGGGGGGTGGTGTTCAGTGCTCTATTCCATGTGGTCACTTAGGGACCCAGGCTAATGGTAGAACTTCCATCTTCCATGCACAACTTACTAGATGACTCTGGTCATTGCCATTCTGTGGGAAGGGAGAAAGGACAAGGAAGCATATGCGGAGATTTTATGAAGTGGCCCACATTCCTCTGAAGCAAGCATGGTCACACCTAGCATCAAGAAAGGCTGGAAAAGTCATGTAGTTGGAGGCTTCAGTTACATTATTAATGAAGGTAGGAAAAAATGATATTTATACCCCGTATCTGGTACTGAACAGGCGGAGATATTCAGAAAATATTTACTGAATGATGGGATAAGTGAATGGATGAATAAACAAATGAAGGAATGGAGTAATTCTTCCATGGCTACAAAGCTAGTTAGAGGAATGTTTTGGATGCCTTCCCTATTCTATTAACAATGAAAGAAGTTATGAACTGCCTTCCCCCCTCCCAGTATTTCTCTGTGTTTCCAGGAAACACCTTCAAATGAAGATATGAGGGAAACCAATATAAGAAAAAATTCCCCTCAAAAACCTTCACACACACGGGGCTGGGGATGTGGCTCAAGCGGTAGCGCGCTCGCCTGGCATGCGTGCGGCCCGGGTTCGATCCTCAGCACCACATACAAACAAAGATGTTGTGCCCGCTGATAACTAAAAAATAAAAATAAAAAAAATAAACTCTCTGATGATTGATTGACTTTATAAGACTCAGTAAATCCTTTTCCTGGGAGTTTTTTCCCACCTAGTCAGACATGTAGTTCCACTTTCCAGCCTCCTTTGCAGTTGGGTTGGTCATGTGACTTAAGTTCCATCCAATAGAATATGAGTGGGAGTGATGTGGACCACTTCTAACCTGCCCCCCACCCAGCTACATCTCTTCTCATGCTCCTTACCCATCCAGCAGCGGAATGCAAAGAACTCTAAGGCCCCAGGTGAATGTGGAGCCACCTCACAAGGGAACCTTTAACCACCCACCTGGGAAATCACCTGCTGACCAGAAATGGTCCTATTGGACTGTTACCCAGGTGAAAAATTAGCACAGGGTTTGGGATTTATTGGTTACAGCAATACCTAATACAAATGCTGTTTGGCTTACATCCTGACAAACTAGTCCTAAGTTGAAAATGCATCTACTCTGCCTGAACTACTGAACCATAGTTTAACAACATAGTACATTGCAAAATGTTGGCTCTTTCCCCTTGGGATTAACTAGGAGCTTTGGCTCACTGCCCATGTGAGAGTATTATACTGCATACAGTTAGCCTGGCAAAAAGGTCAAAATTCAAAATTCAATTTCGAGGTATGGTTCTACTGAATATACATTGCTTTTATGCCATTGCTTTTGAGACCATCCCTAACGTCTCTTCCCGCTCTTTACCTCTGCTGCAAATGCATTGGAAGCTGGTCTGCATTAGGTTAACTTTGAACCTGAGGTAGGTTTGTGTTGACACAGCTACCAGGTACAGTAGTTTCTCAGTCTTTCCTGGTTTCTGGTTTGGTGCCTAGTACATTCCAGGTGCCTCTGGGTAATGTGGCACTATCTGTTTATGCCTTCCGTGGTTCTTGGTTCCTGTATTCTATGGAGGGAGGTGCTGCTCATTGGCCTTTAACATTGAAGAGTGTGTCTTGGCTCCACCTATCCTGGACTATCACCTCCTTCACATCTTCTCTGAAGTCTTATCTTCCTTCCTACCTTGTCCCTAACCGTCCTTGCCATTTCTTCCTATTTAATATTTGCTTTCAGGTGATTGCTTTATCTACTTCTTTAAAGAATAATGAATAAATTGAAAGTGAGACTTGATTTTCATACCAATGGCTCCAAACTAACATCAGGGTCTAGTATGTCAGTATAAATAAAAATCTTGAGTCTCTTCCCCCACCCTATTTTTCAGTTAGAAAAGCTACAGACTTTAGGGCAACACCCACAGACTTTTTATTCACCTTCTAAGGAAACTCTGGTTTTCAACTCATTTGGCTGAGAGACTTAATTGACATGTGCTAAGTCCAATTAGAGAATGAATCTCTAGATCTCAGTTCCATCAGCTTCCCCAAGCTCCCTCGGTTTGGGTATTCCTTTTTGTTATTTAAGGAGCAGGGTGTTGTGATTTTGAGAGACATTTTCTTGAGGTCTCTAAAGTACCTATACCTCCACCATGGCTGCCATCTCTCTGCATCCTACCCCCTACCCCAGGGGGACAATCGTTGCTCTAAGTTTGGCATCTGATATTTTCACCAAAACCCAATTAGTTTACCTCAACAATAGACTGTAGAGGAAAGAGCCCCCACTAGCCCTGTTACCTCGGGAAAGCTACACATAACAATATCCTGAGTCTCATTCTCTCATCGGTTGAATGGGGATCAAAATTACCTGCCTGTCCTATTTAATTTTGAATATCAAATGATGGGACTTTTCTAATGCCCTCTGGCCTCCTCTCCCACCCCATTAAGGCCCTAGGAGTTGAAGAGGGTCGCCCCCACCTACTGCTGGGGGAGGTGCCCATACTTTTCCCCTGGGTGGAAAAGAAAGGAGTCACTCACTTCTTGATTTTATATCCTTACACCTGGTTTCATTCCTTCCATTCACTCACTTCCTGAGTGCAAGTGACTCACAGTAGCTTTCTAGGGACTTGGATGGCTTTGCCTGTGGTCAGTAACATATTACATACCTTATCTTGAAAGTGAAGATATCATTTAGGTGGAATTGGAGAACTTGAACCATCAACATCGTTCCAGAGAGAAGGGGATTGAGGGCTTGCAGTGGGGCCTAAATGTGTTGGGAGAGGAGTGGGTCAGATCTATTCTGGTCTTTAGAGAGTCGGGGCTCCCTCTCCCTCCTTGCCTCCTCTCACCCCTGTGGTAAACCGTGTGAGTGGAATGATGCTTTAGGATATTACGCGTGTGAAACACACCCCCCCCCACACACACACACACCATCCAAACCATCCCAGCATAACCAGCGCAGGGGCAGGCAAACTGGACGTTCATCAGAGTCCCAGCATCAGCCTCATCTTCCGCAGAAGTGGCCAGATGGGGAGGGGGTACAGAGGAGCGGGAAAAGGGAATCTGCAGGAGGCTGACTGGGGTCTCAAGGTTTCATCTTTACTCTGGAATAATCTGCCCCATGAACCTCCTTTTGTGCTATTCCATCGTGACCGGTGAGGAAGGGAAGAACTGAGTAATTAGCCAAACTCTGGAGGAGATAAACTCTTTGCATCTCAAAGGTAAACTGAGCCCTGAGGTGCAGGCTCCACTGCCGCCCCTCTGCCTGCAGCCGACCCTGGTCCTGTGGTTCGCCTGGCTCTTGCGCTGCTGAGCGCTGTCCCTAAACCGGGTGGAGAACTCGCGCCCCCGCTGCCAGCCCGGGCTCCAGGACAAGGCTCCAATTTCCCGCACTGCGCTAGTGGCAGCTGACATCCAGGGAAGAACTTGTGGGCAAAATCCAAGAGACCAAATTCAAAGGCCGATCTTTCGCCGCTGTAAGTTCCCCAACCTGGCGCCTCAGATTCTCTCACCAGTAATACTAGCGTCTTTGTGTGGCTGCTGCGAGAATTAAACAGATACCAGGTGCGGCAGTGTCCGACTCATAGCATGCATTCAAGAAGTGGTAGTTATGACCAGTTTGGGGACCAAAGAAGTCTCCACGGCCCCCCAAAAAAGTTACTTGGCTAATTCTGCCAACAATGAGCTTTTGAGGAGTGAGAGGGCCCGACTGGGCGGACCGACCCTGGCTGGTGGAAAAACCTTGGGAGAAGGGAATGGAGGGCGGGCAGCTCCGCAAGTTCCCGCCGGTTGCCGCTCTCAGTGTGATAGACCCGCCACTCTTTGTAGACTCTCAGGTGGCTCAGTTACAACTCCCAGAGTGTAGCGGGGAAAGCGTTCTTCCAGGGAGCCCCCCAGAATCTTAGGTGTGAGCTTCGGTGCCGGGATAGGTCCTCCGCGCCACGATAGCTACTTGGGATTACAGAGTTGTGCCCATGGAGCGTCCCAAACGTCCTGGCTCCCAAGCCTCTGTACTACGCACCGTCTGCTTAAAGGGGCGGAGAGACCAGGGCTACCCATCCCTGGGTCTTCCACTGTCCTGCCTTCAGATTCTGGAGTCACGTTAGCCTCAGCAGTACCGGGGCAGAGGCACAGGACCACAGCCCCAAAGCCAATCGCACTGGGCAGAAGAGCGCCGTGGTCTCGCCGAGTGCCGGCGGGACCTCAGAGGCCTGCTTCTCCTGTATCCTTCCCCAGCCGGGCGCAGCGGCCGGGACCTGGACACACTACTCACGGAATAAAGGATCTTGGCGCTCTGCATTGGAGAGGGCCTTTGATGGTTCCTGAGTTAGCCTTGAGAGGGATAAAGGTTGCAGGTGTCCTAAAGAAGCGCCCCCAACCCTCCATATGTCAGCCCTTGTGCCGGCCTTTCTGGATTGTGGATCTCTCCTAGAAAGGGAGTTTTGGGGGCAACTAGGGGCACCTTCTGGGCCTCGTGAGGCCGATCTTCTTTCGAGCTACTGAGATTCTCCATTGCGAGACGGCCGCAGGAGGCAAATAGTAGTCGCGGCCCTTCTGCATTCTGGATTCCAAATGCCACCCCGGAAAAACCATTTCTGAGATCCCGCCGCACAGATCGCCTGGGAGTTTTGAAAACCGTCTCCTGAGATGAGGCATGGAGGGCCTTGACCCTGACACCAGGATGCCGGGTCTTTCCGGTCCAGGTTCGCCCCGCCTCCGGCTGTGACCCCCAGCGACTCCGCTCATGGCCAAAAATGGCTCCAGAAACAAGGACTAACTCGCGCCAGGTTGGGATCAGGCACTCCTGCAGTCCCAGGGCATCTACTTAGAGGGGGAGGGCTCTGGTGTCCACTGATTTTCCTGGCTCCCGCAGACACCCTGGGCACTCCCCCGGCTCTTGCGCACGCCTGTGTTCTCAGCCCCTCTCTCAAGGCGCCCACGACCCTACCTACATACAGCAGCGCGGTTTTTTTCCACGCTGCGGGCACACAGTGTCTCTCATGCCTTCTCACATCTTTCAGTACATCCGCAGGCACTGTGTGGTGGTCCCCCTCCAGCATCCCCTAGGCAACTCTGGGTGCTCAGAGACTGAAACACGAAAAAGGGAAAGGGCCAGTCTGAGTCCAACTCCACCTCGGTTCTTCCTCACCTGTCCCTCAACACAAACTCTTCCAGAGTTCCTGAGGCATCCCACAGGAGATAGAGCAGGTGGCGCTGTGAGGGCCGAATTTCCTGCATCCTGTCACTCAGCTGGCCTTTCCTTTTCTTACAGACCGGAATTGTGTTTCCGAGAAGTACTGGCAATAACCAAGGACTGAGTACCTGCAGCCATGTTCTCTCCCCAGATCTCCCTGGCTCTGTTTAATCCTTGCCTTACTACCTGCTCCCCAGTGGGGCCACCACATAAGATGCAAGAAGTAGGGAAGCCAGTGTCCTGACCAAGGTCCTCATCAGGGTTACAGGGTGAGGGTGCGCAGGACAATGACTGGGAGCCCCTCCTGTCTCCTATATTTCGGAACTTTTCTGCCCCCAAGGAGATTTCCTTTCTTCAGTCCAGCCTGCTGCCCCTGAGCCTGTGTTTAGTTTATTTGGTTTCGCCCTTGAGGGCTTTGTGAGCATGGGACCTGGTAAGGAACAAATGAAGGGTATTTGGGAGCGCATGTGATGAGGGGAGCAGAAAGGGAGGCTCCCCACTTCTAGTGGCTGCATCCCTTTGGGCTCAGGACAAAACCTGTGGCTTCAGAGCTGTCCTCAGGCAGAGGGCAGTGGTTGGGAGAGGGGTAACAGGACTTTGAGATTCCAGTTTCCTAGATGCCAATAGGAGTGTCTATATTCTCCAGGCAAGACCTGCCCAGTTGGAGTGCTCCGGTTGGTGTGCAACTGGTGCTAGCTACTCGGGGTTTTCAGAACTTCTGCATAATTTCCCCCACCCCGTTTAAATAAATATTTTCCCCTTCAGCTGTCCAACGAGGAGAAGCGGGAAACTGCAGCAAGTTGCCCCTGCTATGCGGCCTTTGGAACAGGCACCCCGCCCTCTACTGGCGCATTAGGACTCTGGGCAGACTCCAAGGATCCCACCTGGGCAGACGCTAGAGTGTCTTGGGTGGGATCCCTAATCAGCTGCAGCCTTGGGCTGGGACCATCTCTTTCTCTAGGACGGAGCAGTTAGGTATCCAGGCCTTTACAGTAAGTCCTTCTGAAAGACTGGGCCCTGGTCCCCACAGGTCGGTGGGCAGAAAGTGGCTGCTGGCAGGGGCAACAGTGTGGGTTGTGGATTTGCGTGCTTCTTGGAAAGAAGCCTAATATGTGTGTCGGCATGTGTGAGAGAGCACACGCAGGCTGGAGGGGGTCTATTTCTGCATTCTCTTGCATATATATCCAAGAGAGAGTGCTTGAGGACCCGCTGTTTCTGCAAATGGTAGGAGGGTCTCTGTGTGCTTGGTTCTATATTTTGATGCATGCAGGTATGAGTGTGTGTGACAGTCTATTTCTCTGGGTGGTCACTATGGATGAGAGGGTGAAAAGTTTTGTTGCCATCCAACAGCCATGGAACATAACTGCCTGAATCAAATTAATATTAAATGTGTATGTTCATGTTTATATGAACGTTAATATAGTCTGTTTTCCTGTGAGTGTGGGACTGAAAAACAGGGAGTGGGTAGGGGTGATACACATATACAATATGTGTTTGTCTCATTTCCAGAAGTGAATATGGAAAAGAGTGGACTCTGACATAGCAAGGGGCCCTTTGGGTTGAGGAGAGGTCGTTTTGAGAAGCGGTTTTAGGCATGGATTGGGTTTTTGGACCTTCAGGCAATGGCTGGCCCTTCATCCTTCTAGGCTGTGGAAGTTAGGTCGCCCAGGTCCCACAAGCACAGACAGTACCCGAGAGGACCTGAGTTGTTTCTTGAGAGTAGAGCCTCCAGGAGAGGCAGAGAGAAGTACCCCGGCTGGAATTTCTCTCGGGGTGTAGAAGTGGACAAGCACTGGGTGCCCACGAAGGCGGAGACTCCAGCATCGTTGAGCAGTCCAAGCTGGTAGGTTATCTCCTTGAATTCCAGACCTGCACAGATAGTAGCTTCCCTAGTTAGGCCACTCAGAAGCCTGAGTCCGCGAGAGAATTCTTGATAACTTAGAAAGTCCGAGGAAAAAGGTCTTCTGATTTTGCCCCGATTTTACCCAAAAGCGCTGATTTTGCCAGAAAGGTAGTCCTAAGAGGTCCATGTGCTCTGGGATCTCAGCTCAATAAATGCCTCTTCCCCTCCATCCCTTCCAGTTCAGGGACTAGGGTGTCCTGGTTTTGGAGAAGGGTTTTCAGTACCCATAGCCACTGAAAACCAACACCCAAAAGCCCCAACTTCCTTCTCGCAGAGTTCTTCCTGCTGCGAATCTGCCAGGACCGGCTTGGCCCAGCCAGTTAAAGGGGGCTAGAACCACAGAGGAGAGTCAGCGCTGAAGATTAATTCACAGCCACAGAAGCACCTGTGACGCACGACGCGCGAAGGCGTCCCCTTGGCCTGACCTTCCGAACCCAGGTGCCCACTTACTCTTCATTTACAACATGCGCCCTGCAGGCCCATCCGCTCGGTCGCCTCTGACTTTCTCCCCTGTTCACCTCCAGAGCAAACCGACTGAAGCACTGGGTGGGTGCGTGTACGTGAGCTCAGAGACCTTCGCTCTGCCGCGCTGTCCTACAGGCTACACGCGTACCTGGAGCCTAGGTCTAGGCAGCCGCCCCCCACCCCGCCGCCAGGCGGGAGGGGGCAGGGGGCTGGCATATCTCCCAGAGTATAGCCCCTAGTTCCAGGGGCTGAGACTACTCCAAGGTGTCAGCTAGACAGGATACTTCCGCGGTCTGATTGGTTCCCCAGCCTCCGCATTTCTAAATGCACGTACCCGGCGGGCACATCCCACCTCCCCTTCCCAGGTGGAAAAAGAGGGGGTGTGTGTGCTCTGCGCAGTGGTATGGGGAGAAGGAGCCCGCACCCTGCCCACTTCTGCAGGGAATTTTCTGGAACAACAACAAAAAAAAGGGATCGAGGGCTTTGGGAGAGGAACTTTCAAGTTTTCAGGCCCTTCACCTAGCAAGTGATACACTTTGTCTGGGAGGGTGCCTCCGGGTTTCAGGGACTCACGGGTTTCTGGGACTCACCGGAGTATCCCTGTGGGGAAATCAGACACTGTTGCACTCCTGGCCCTCGGGCTTCATGGCATATATTCATATATATATTTGATTTCTAATTTTATTATAAAATAAAAGCAGAAATATATTCCGAAGAACATTCACAGGAGGGCATAACAGGGAAACGGCAAGACCGCGGCTCGGGAGGCACGCTCTGCCGGGAGTGCTGCGGCCACAGTCCGGGGAAAGAGGAGAGAGCATCGTGGAGGAGCCTCGCAGAGAGAGCAGGAGAGAGCAAGAGTGACAGCGAGAGCGACAGTGAGATCAAGGGGAGAATAAAAGAGCTTCTGGGATGCCTTTCACTTAAGTTACTAGGCGAAAAGCTGACACCTGCAGCTGGGTTTCCTCTCCGGAAAGCCTTTGGAGATGACCTAGGATCCAAGACCTAGGATCCAAGGGCCTTTTCCTCCTCCCCACTCCCGGAAAGTGCGGAGAGGGAAATCAATGGCCAGACCGGAAGAGAGAGAGGGTACAGACCCAGAGGGCCAAGGCAGAGTGCAAGACACCATCAGGAGAGACAAAGAAAAAAGAGCTAGAAATCTAGAAGAAAACAAGGAAAAGCAAGAAGAGGAGAGAGAGGAGAGGCGAAAGGACAGAAAACGGAGAAAGGAGAAAAGAAAAGGAAAGGAAGAGGAGGAAAGGTGTGCAGGCAAGAGGAGAGAAGAAAGAAAAGACGGAGAGAAAGAATGAGAATGGTGTATATAATTTATTCCCTTCCCTGGTTCAAGACCTGGTCCCCGGCCTCCAAAGGATCTCAAAAGCGGCTTGTTGAAAATAAATTCCAAATAAGGACCCAGAGTGCCATCCGCTTTGTCCCTGCCGGCGGTTCTGCCGGCCTTGCGCGCGGGTCTTTCAGTACCTGGAGGGGCCGCCGGCGCTGGGGCCCTCCGGGCACCGCCTTCTCTCGGGTCCCAGCGCCAAGCCTGGAAGGCAAACGCGAAGAGGCACCAGAGCTCTAGGAGCCCAGGTCCACGAGGTTGGCCGACATGGGGTTGAGGATGGAGTCCTGGAGGCCGTGATGATGCTGCAGTGGGTCCGCCCCGCCTCCGCCCGGCACAGGCACCGGCACTGCGCTGGGTCCGGGAGGGTGGCCCAGGCTGTGCAGGGACGGCAGCCCGGGTGGTGGCGGCGGACTGAGTAGCAGCGCGGGGCTGGACGACGAGTGGTCTGGCGTCCCCGATGGCGTCTTCTCGTCTTCGGAGCTGCCTAGCACCGACTTGCCGCTTCCATTAAGAGAAGAAGCCAGTGGGTTGTGGCTGTTGGAATTGGAGTTCTCGCTGTTCTCCCTGCAAGTGCAGGAGCAAAGCAGCCGGGTCAGCGGGGAAATGAGGCCTTTTAGCGCAGTCTTACCCTGAGCCAGTTTGCCACCGGTCTGCGGAGACAGAGCGCCGGCGCCCTGCTTGCGGGTGTTTTCGGTTTCTATGGTTTTCTCGGCCTGGCCTTGGCTTTTCATTTATGCCAGTTTTCACAATCTTTCAACACCCGATTTCGCTTGTACCTCTCTCCTATATCATCTCCCTCTCTCTTTCCCCCGCCTCCCATGTGCTCAATCTCATGACTATCTTTCCTACTCTATCTGCCCCCCTCCCTTCTTCCAAGAGAAGGCGACCCTGGAGTTGGAGGGTGGGCAGGAAAAACAAAACAAAACAAGGATACCTCGATTTTCAGATTGCTCTAGGAATCTCCAGGTAGGTTTACTAAACAGAAGTGGGGCCAGGAGGATGAGGTACCCTAGATCCCAGGCTGGGTGACCAATTTGAAAGTGAGTATCTCATAGCCTTTCATTTCTCTCTGCTTTTCTCTGCATGAGAGAAACTTTTGGGCACGGGGTCCTGACCCCGAGGGTCCTATTTCTCCAACCTGGGCACATCCTGTGAGGGCTGCCCTTGCTAAGCCTAGGATCAAGGCTCCAAGAACAGAGGGTTCCCTTTCCCTGGTGGGCATAGTGGAAACTTTGGCCAGGGAACTGGAAGCTGGGGCATGGAGGGTAGCCCCTGGGAGAAAACAGAAGGGAGGACTTGGTAGTCTTGACCTAGACTTTTCCATCATAACCCGAAACTCCAGCTCTCACCAGGGGCTTGGGCCAGGGAAGGCAGTTCTTAAGGAGTCTGGACTTAGGCCAGTCTGGATGTAGGGGGACCCAGCAAAGAGAACTCACCTCTTGCCCTGCCTCTGCTGACAGTCCCTGCTCAGACTTGGATATTTGAAATACTGGGTAGAGTCTCTTTTTCGCTGGGGGCTTCTGTTCCTGATATCTTAGGAGAGGAATCCACAGACAGGCTGTGGGGAACCTGACCACTGTGGATACCCCAACCTCAAGATACCAAAGTTCAGATATCCAGATACCAAAGTTCAGCCTGCAGCATTCCCTCCATTTCTACTCTTCAGCACTCCAATTCTGACCCTGATCATTCAAACTCTGGGCTAAACACACCCCATACCACCAACCTCAGGTGTCCTATTTGTTACTTTCAGGTTGGATTCTGTTCCCATAATTACTTTCTCTCCCACCCCCTCTCCAGATTTGGAGTTCTGAGGGGCTACAAAGCAGGCAGTAACAAGGGCCTGCTGGTCAACCCCTAGACTATTTCAGAAAGTCCTGGTTTCCCTGACAACATACAACTCTCAGGCCTTGTGAGGCTCTTAGCTCACTCATGACATACCGACCTACCCCCTAAAGAGGGTAGTAGAATCTGAGGAAAAGGGTCAAGGGCCTGGCAGTCCAGGGAAGGGCTGCTGGGTCCAGTTAAGCAGCAAAGGGGTCATGCGTTTCTCCTCTTCTCTCTTAGAGCTGGTACTTGCTCTCTGGAGCCTCACCTCAGTCCTCTGCATGCAGCATAAGAGACTGGCTCTCAACTCCCACATTCAGACAAGGAAAATTCTTGCCCAGGCGCTTCTTCCTTCAGTCCATACTACGGAAATCCCAGTCCTGACCCCTAGTCACACTTAGGTTTGGAGGTGAGTAAGGCTGAGGGGAAGTGCAGGGAAGCACAGAACCAGTCAGGAATCGCCTCCCGCTTCTACCTGGGCCCACACAGAGTCCTTGGCCTTTCCAGGTAAGACCAGGGCCTGCCTGCTGAGCCTACTTTGTGCGGGTTCAGGCCCACAGTTCTGCCCTCTCCTTGAAGCTCGCTGCTTCTCCACTTTTGTCCATAAACGACCAGGGAGTTAGTTGACAACTTCCCGCATTGGGCTTTGCCCGCTTTAGACAAATCCCTGCCCGCCGGGTCTCCGAAAAGACCTGTGCGCCCTCTAGGTCAGGCTAGTCTGCAGCTGGCCGTTGCTGGGACTGAAGGGTCCAGTTTAGGCCTCGCTTGGGGTTGGGCAGACGCCCCTGCGACCCACTCCCTCGGGCCCGGGAAAGCCGGCGCCGAAGCTCTACTTACTCGTACCTTTCCTTGGCCTCGGCGGCCCGGTCGCGCTGCCGCCGGTTCTTGAACCAGTTGCTGACCTGCGTGGTGGTGAGGCCTGTGGCCTCCGCCAGCTCGCGCTTCTCCCGGGGTGACGGGTAGGGGTTGTGAGCGTACCACTCTCGCAACACGCTGCGACTCTTTTCCTTGAAGCAGTAGCTGGTCTCCTCGCCGTCCCAGATGGAGCGCGGCAGCGGGAACTTGCGTCGCACGCGATATTTGCCCACAGCGCCCAAGGGCCGGCCACGCAGCTTCTCCGCCTCGATGTAGTGGGCCTTGAGCCATAGCTGCTGTAGCTTGGCGTGGTTGTGTGGCGAGAACTGGTGGCTCTCCAGGATCTTGTAGAGCTCGCGGAAGTTGCCGCGGTGGAAGGCCACCACGGCCTTGGCCTTGAGCACGCTTTCATTCTTGTGGAGGTGCTCGCAGGCGGGCAGCGACCACAGGAAGCGGCCCAGCCGCTCAATGTTGCCGCCCTGCTGCAGCACCTCGCACACGCACGCCACTTGCTCCTGCGTGAAGCCAAAGGTGGGCAGCATGGACATGGTGCCGGCTGCGCCCCCGCCCGCCCGCGCGCGCCCTCACCGCGCCGCGCAGTCCCGCATGGGCGCCTCCCCGCCAGCCGTCCGGGCCGAGAGGCGGGAGGGGCGGGCCCCCTGGTCCGGCGCTGGCTCCCGGCGAGTCCTGAGTCACTGCAGCACGTCCTCGTGCCGGCCGCGGGTCCCGCGCAGCTCCGCGCCCCCGCCGCCTGCGTGCCCAGCCCGCGCCTTCGCCCAAGTCCGGGGGCCGCCTGGGGCGCCGCTCCGCATGCTCTGCGCCCGCCCGCCGCTCCCTAGTTCGCTTCTCGCTCGCTCTCCCTCCCGTCTAGCTCGCTCGCAGCTTTTTTAATAATATTATTCTAAGCGGGCATGAGGCGCGGCGGCCCGCGCCCTGATTGGTCCGGTTATCTGACCCGGGGCCTGCCCGCGCCAGACAATAGTCGAGTCAAATTATTCGCCATGGAGACGCTGTCAGTCACTGGTAACCCGAGCCCCGGCGGGCCGGGCGGCTCCCCCCGGCCAGCTCCGCTGACAGATCGCCCGGCTCCGCGAAAAGCTGAGGGCGGCCCGAGACAGGAGCCGGAGGCGCTCCAAGAGCTTGGGAGGCGGAGAGGAGCTGGCAGGGGCCGGCGGCGGCGGTGATTGACGGGGCGGACGCCCAAAGAACAAGGAGGAGGAGGAGGACGCGGGAGGGTTGGGGGAGACTGGACGCAAGAAGAAAAGGGGAGGTGGGGAGGGAAGAGGAGAGAAGGAAAGGCAGAGGACCGTTTAAGGGGGTTCCTGGCAGGAAGGGGAGGGAGAAGGGTAGAAGGAGCTTCCAGGGGGAAGGAATTTGGGGCAGCTTTTTGCAAGGGGCGGCGCTGCAGCCTCACCCAGGCCCTGCTAGTTGCCCGGGTCCCACCTGGGTCACCGCATCCCTGCCAGGGTGGCCGTTCGCAGGCAGATACTATCCAGGAGCGGACTATTGGGATGGAGAGTTTGGACGTGCCCAGGCGCCGCTCAAAAACTTGGCTTTTCTTACTGAAAACGCCCCACCCCCATGCTAGAAACTCCGGACCAGAGCTGTCCTCGAGGGAAAGGGGGAGGGAACAGGGGAGAGAAGTGGGGGACTTGGCAGTAGCTGCAGGCGGACGCCTGAGAATCAACTTCCCGGAGGATCCCGCCTTTCCTCCCTCTCTTAGCCCGGCCGGCTGCCCCTCAGCCGGTACCGCCCTACTCAGCGCGCTCTGCTCCTCGTCGGGCGGGGACTCAGACTTAACCCCACGGGTCCCACAGCCCGAAAAACCTCAGGCAGTTCCGTGTGGCTTATTCGGAAGTTGATTCCGGCGGGAGCGGCGACGAAGAGCCGAGGAACGACGTACACCTACAGACTACCTACGGGGAGCTGAAGGCAGGGGCTCCAGCTCTTCCCGGTTGGGTGGTAGAGAGGAGAGAGTGGAGGGACCTCCACCGTCCTGCCTCTAAGCTTGGACTCGGCTCAGGCTCGGCTCGCACTCCTTCCAGGCGGCTTCAGCCTGGGAACCTCGAGCTGGGCTCGGTAATGAGGGCCTTAGAAAGAGGGATTTTGGTTTGTTTTTGTTTTTTTCTTTTCAGGGCATGGTGCATTTTCTCTGGCAGAAAGGCGCACGTGGAGGAAATGAGAGAACTGGGGTGTGTTTGTGAGGGGGTGTTACTTCCATTTCCACGGTTTTGAAAGGCCCCGGGCTTAACTAGTTCTGCGACATGTCCTTTCCCCTTCCGTTTCCCCTCTTAACTCTCAGTTGTTGCAGGCCGGAACTCCCAGTGCCATTCTCAATGCTGGGTCCCCAGCCAGCACAGATCTCTGGCCCTCCTCTCAGTATAGGGCTATGGAATCAGAGTCTAGAATACATTTCTTGTTTCCACCCTTTTAAGCTTTTAGAGGGTTTGTGCTAGCAGTCCTGGCATGGAAGTCCAGGGCCCTAACTTTTTGCTTTGCTTTGTGTCTAAGGGTAAGGCACATATTTATTCCTTTAAGTGTTCATCAGGATTTTCAAAAATTTCCTTCTATAGTGCTCTAGCATGCTGGGGTTCCTTTGGGGGGTGTTGCAATCATGAGAGTGGAACACCTGGAATCTCCCTAAGAGTTTGCTCCTAGGTGCTTGCCCCTTGTGTTGAGGCCAAAGGGCTGTCAAATTAGGTTCCAGACCAGTGGCAGGACAGCTTCCTGCAGATATCCAGGTGGTATCTTTGGAGTCTTCATCTGATGCATCCAGGACACCCTATCCAGAGTCCTATGCGCTGCCACACAAGATTTGCTTCAGAGTCAGCCAGGAGGACCTTGGGAAATATTGAAGAAAATTTACTCCAGACTGCTCTGAGGTTCAGAGCCACCTTGCTAATATTCAACAAAGGTGACCTGCTCTTTCCAAGACCTGTTCTCAGGCACACATTTGAAAGACTCCCAGTAGCAGGCTGGCCCCAGTTCTAGCCATGGTCATTTTATATCTCTGCAAGATCAGGTTGGGGCTGGAGGAGAGTGCCTTGTTGGGCGTGGGTGGATGAGTCCAGGCAATTACTTCCTCCTATAAGACTTTGGGCCAGTTTCTGGTTTGCTCTGCTTCATTCTTTCTCACTATTAGAAGAGGCTTGGGTGATCTCTCAATCTCTGCTGATTCTAGGCTGGTGTAGGTTTAATAATACTAACCTTGACAAAGTGTGGGTGATCTCTGCAATCTCAGTCCCAGACTTTACCACGAATGTGCCTCTCCTGGGATAGCTGGAGCTTCAATATTGAACTTCCCTCAGAACTGTTCAGCGAGGGAAGTTTTTCTGTATCTTTTTCAGACTCTGGGAGGGCAGACTTTTCGGGGGGGGGGTAGCACTGGGAGAGACAGGGAATCTGAAAAAGATACAGAAAAACTTCCATGCCCTAAATCCAAGAGGCAGCCTTGCCAGGAACCTCCACAGCACTCAGCTGTGGAGACAGAACAGAACAGATGGGGAACCTACCACCTTGGATAATATAGTGTGGGTGCCATATGAAAAATCATTACAGAGTAAGTACAGAAAACTTGATGTATGGGTGTGTGTCCTTATGCCACTAGTTATCCTCTCATGTTTGTAGGAAACCAGTTCTAGCAGGTCTGGGCCCAAACTTCTTGACCACAAGGGCTGTTGGATGTCTGCCCTAAAAAGTTTAGTAGCTGAGCTAGGGTCTCTTCAGTCCTTCCTTGCCTGGCCTCCTCCCTGACAGTGTTTGTCACAAGATGAAACACTTGGTAGGTGTCTGGGTGAGGATTTGGTAGACGCCAGCTTGACCCCAAGACAATTTCATTCCCATTTCCAGCTGCTTAGAGCAGCTGCTCCTGAGGCCTGCAGTGCCAGGTGCTTTGGGTCTACCCCAGATGGAAATGTCCAAAATCCCTATCTTTCTCCCCTCAGAGTACACACCTAAGAGACTTATGGCTAGCCTACTTTGCTCATAGAGCAGTAACAGGAGCAGTTCCAAGGCCAGGAAAGAGAAAACTTTTGTAAACCCATGGAAATCTGGGCTTCATTGAAATGCCTCCTTTCACCTCCAAGCTGTTCTGAAAGTCCCCTAGGAGGATAGGACTTGCTGGAAAGCTGTAGTGGGTGGGCCCCATGATCTCACGCTGACGGAATGCCTTTGCCCCAGACTTTTGGTCAGGGACAGGCTGGGGCCTTTGAGTCTAAATTGGTCAGAAGTTTGTAGGACAGAGCCCAAAGGCCATTAATGACCGTCATTGATCAGCTAAGGACTGACATATTTGGCCCATCATGGGACTTTTAGCTTAAGGGAGAAAGCAGCCATGCAGTGCTCCGAAGGGCTTCCTTTGCTTTGGGTTGGGGCCATTTCAGAAGGAACGGGGTGATCTAGGGGGAAGGACTGGAAGGTTATTTCCAATGCCAGAGGATGGGAAGGCCACCCTTACCAGCACGAATCCCTGTTTGTGACTGAGGGAAGAAGAGAAAGGAGCGGTCGGTGCCAAACCAGAAAACCAGAGCTGTGTGCCTGAATGGTTTTTATTTTTCCAGCCTATAATCGCTATAGAAATCCCAGGCAGAGTCCTGCCCTGGCATCGCCCGCCTCAGGCCTTCCACGCCGCTCCGCACGCAGCACGGTTTCTGCATTGCCCAACGCTGGGTTCTGAGGGTCTGGACCACCAGGATCAGGTCGGGGCTCTTGGTGGTTCCGCAGCTCCGGGCGCGGTGCGGGGCAGCCTCGGTGCCTTCTCTCCCCACCGCACGCTCGCCCAGACCTGGGCCCTTCCCGAGGCCTGGCGACGTGTTTCGTTGAAAGCGGGCCAGGTCAGTTGCGCCCTGACGGTAGACGCCTGGGTTCCCGCCGCGTCCCCACCTGCGCCTCAAATCCACCGGGTCTGTCGGTCTGTCGCGTGAGGGAGGGCACAGCTGGGTGTTTGCAAAGCCCAACAGTCCAGGCGTTTCCGCATTGCCCAACGCTAGGGGCAAGTAACGGAGCGGAACTTCTGCTCACGCGAATACTCCGTGCAGCCCCTGCGGCCCCCAACAAGTGCAAGGTTGCAGGACCCTGGGCTACGGTGACCTCACTCCTGGCGTCGCCTATGCCGCACGTGGTCGCCTTGGTCACAGGCCCTGAGAGCCAGAACAGCACCAACCCGTGGGTCCCCGCGCTCCTCTACCCTCCGAGCCATTAGCTTACGACCTGGAGGCCCCTCAAAAGAAAACGGTTTGGAGGCCACGGCCTCTCAAGGGATCTTGCTCAAACGAAAAGAGCGCGCACTGAGACCTGGGGCCCGTTTGAAGGCCGGCAAGGCGGCGAATTGGTTTGGGCGTTGCCAGGCCCAGGTGGTATTTGAAGCGGGTGCCCAGACCCGAGGTGGCCACTGGTCCAGATCGCCCTTTGGTTCCAGCCTGCCGTCACCGCTCAGACCTGGTGTGCCTTCTTATCGCGCCGGGTTCCCTTCCGGGCCCTTTCGTCCAGGGGTGGGGGCG
>NW_025999977.1:24871647-24930324 GCF_001458135.2 Marmota marmota marmota | reverse complement strand
CGCCGTGTGCTTCTGCACGTGCCTCGGGCCTTCGGCTCGCGGGGGCGCCGGCGCGGCGGGCCAGGCATCCGGTGAGCGGGCCGGGCTCGCAGCTTTTGGTCCAGGAAGCGGTAAAGTCCGCCGCGGGGTAGTTTTTCCGCGGGACAGTAGAAGCGCTGTGCGTCCCTGTCCAGTCTGCGGCCGGTTCTGCGCGCGGGCGCCCCCGCGCGGCAGGTCCCCGCGTTCGGGTCGGCTGGTCGGCGTGTCGGTTTCCTCCAGGCCTCTAGCCAAAGAGGAAGAGGGAGCTGGGGGGCCTCCAGGCTCCCTCCTCAGTACCCGCAGCACCGATTCCCCGCTGTGCGCTGGCGGAGAAAGCACGAGAAATGCAAGGAGCCCCTGAGGAGCTCTACAGACACTCGCACGGTCCTGAGGTGCAATAGGCTGCCAGACAGGGTCTGATCGCAAGATTCTTGGGAGACAGACATGGCCTTTGCTCCATAGAATGTTCCTTCTGGAGCTTCTGAACGCCAAGGAAATGTTTGAATGGATGCCTGAATGACCAGCGGGGCTTGACTGACAGCAACAGCTGGGAAGTGACCAGGCCAATAGGAGGATAGCCCTCTTCCTCCTCTTTCCTCTGGCTCTTTGCCTCAGCCTCCATCCATTCTCTTCCTTATAGGGGAAGTCTCACGGAGCTGCATGTTTTCCTTTCACCAGAGGTATTGGGTGCTGAAGTCTCCTCGGAGACCCATGAAGCTATAGGCTGAACTTGCTGTTCTTCAGAATTCCAGATCTACTTGTAGCATTACCAGATTCCCATGGGTTGCAGGAAAGAAAGTTTTCTAAGAAGAGTTATTCTGATTTTTCTTGCTGTCTTTAGTTGCATTTCCTTAGTCACTTTACAAAAATCCTCTGTAAGTAACGAATAGATCAGGTTTCCTGTAAGAAAGGACTTCTTTTCCCCACTTCTTTCCATTACCTGTGAGAAACTCTATCTGGGAGTAGGAATTCCTGCTTGGCATCTCTCTCTCATGTGGTATCTATTTTTATTACCATTAATTACAATATGTCAGACCCACTCATCAGTGACACCCTTTCCCTTGGCTGGTGACTGTTCTTGGCTCTCTTGATTCGGGTAATGACTGGGCAAAAGACCACTCCCATCTGGCTATTGGAAGCAGCCCACACAGGATTTCCACAAAGTTCTGCATTTTGAAATGGAACCTGGAAAAAGCCAACATTCTTCTCAACTTGGCAGTCCAATATTTTGTGAAATAAGGCTAAAATCCAGGGGCCTTTTCTTATAGAAGACGTGCTAATTAATTTACATGCAGTGCTGAAAGAACTTTTGAATGAAGTCGGTAGAAACAAGATACAGTCCTGCCAAGGAGGGCAGATAGCGCAGGGAAACCTGTGCATAAAGCTGCTGCAGAAGGACATAGTCAAAGCCAGTCTCAAATAGAGGCCTTCTGGTAACACCTGGCCATTCTAGCTTGTGGTGACAGATAGGATTGGTCCTCTTGCAATTACTATCATTATACTATAGTTGCCCTGCTAGCATATGCTCACTCATGGAGAAGGAAATAAGGACTTGGGCCTTGGCATCAGACAGGCTGGGTCCTTGACCAGACCCACCACTTTAGTAAGTTACTTAATGGTGCTAGTTTATTTTGCTCATTTGTAAAATGAGAACAAGAGCCCAGTGCATAGTAAGCACTCAACAGTTGGTTTTGAATGGAATTCAGTTGCTTTGATCCTCATGAAACATCTGGTTCGTAGTAGGTGTCAAATAATGAGGCTACTGTTGCTAGGGCTGTGATTTTGATAGGGAGTTTAGATTTGCATATACCTAGTGTTATACAGTCTCCCCTTAACCATGGTTTCAGTTTCAGTGACCCATGGCCAACTGAAGTCTGAAAACATTAAACAGAAAATTCCAGAAATAATTATTGTTTTTAAATTGTGTGCAATTCAGAGTATCATGATATAATCTGGAGTGGTCCTGCTCCAATCCTCCTGGGATATGAACCATCTCTTTGTCCAGCATATCCACTCTGCACAGTACACACTACTCACCCATTAGTCGCTTGGTAGCTATCTCAGTTATCAGATCAGCTGTTGTGCATTTCACATAATTTCAAATACCTCGAAGAGCTGGGCATGATTAACAGCTTCATCATCACCACCTACTTATGTTCCTGAAGCCTTGAGATTCCCTGAGGTTTGTGGCCTTAGGTCCCCATTTGCCCCTGCTTGGTAGGAGCCACTGTGACCAGGCCAGCAGTACAGCTGCATTCTCAACCCCACAGCTGGTGAAGTCTGGCCACACTCTTGGCTCTGCTGAGTTGATATCCATTACACCTGTGGGGAGCCTGTGGCACCCAGAGAAATAGTGTCTTAGATAAGGTGCATTGAAGCACAAGTCACAGAAATTCAAACAAAAAAAATAAATTTATTATAAGGACTCAGGGGTAGAACATGGATTCGAGAACAGGGACCACCACCTCTTAAGAGAAATAGAACAAGAACCCAGAGAACAGTTCAGAGTGGATGGAGGCAGCCTCCAGGTGGTAGAATGGCCTCCTTCTCTGCTTCTCTCTGAAAGTCTGTGTTCTTCTTCCTCTATGGAACAGCCCTCTCTGTTTCTATTCCTCTTGATCCTTCTCTTGCCTTTAATCTATCTTTTTGGTTCTGGCATTATAAAATATCTGGCCCAATTCCAAATTTTCAAGAGAGGGAAAGAGTGGAGAGAAGGAGAGAGAAAAAGAGGGATAAGGAGAAAAGGAAGAGAAGGAGCCAGAGAACACCTTATAGGCTCATCTCAGGTAATTCTTACTCCAATAACTGAGGTTCAGGTGGGTGGGCGGGACTGCATGGTCCACTGCCCAGTCTGCAGACACAGTGAGCCCAGACTTGGAGGTGTGAAGTGAGTGTAGGGCTTACTGTTCCACTCTGCCATCCAATGTGCAATTCTAGTGCATGGTACATAAGGGTCATTAAATACATATTAATTTTCTTCCTTTCCTATTTTCCCCAGCTCCTCAATGCTGATGCCTTTTCCAATCCACCCATCACAAAGCAGCCAGAGTCACCAATTTAGAGCACCGATCAGATTGTGATAACTCTGTTTAAATTCCTCTAATGATACCTATTAACCTCAGGGCAAAATTTAGACTCCAGCATAGCAGAAGAGGCCCTTTGTTGCCAGTCTGCATGCATGTCCATCAGATCTCTCCAAGATGCCCACTTCTTATTCAAGGCTTCCGCCATCCTGGACAGTATGTAGTTCATGATCTCTTTCACCTGTGTCATGAATACACATCACCACCTACTTACATTTCTGAAGGAGAAGCCTAAGTCCTTCCTCACTGTCCTTGAGCTTGGCCATGTGACAGTCTATGGTTAGGATGTGCTTTGTCCTAGCCAGACTCATGTTGAACTCTGGCCTCTAATGTGGCAGTGTTGAGAGGGGGTGGGACCTTCAGGAGGTGCTTGGGTCATGAGTTCATGGAGGGATGAGGGTTGGCTTCCCTCTCCCAGCGTGGGTGAGTTCTTGCTCCTGCAGGACTAGGTTAGTGGCTTTTTGCAAAGCAAGGCTGCCCTTCATGCCATGTCTCTCCTCCATGAGCTCACTGGCCCTTCTGCTTTTTAGTCATGTTATGAAACAGCACAAATGAGATCCTCACCAGCAGCCAGCGAGATGCCAATGCTGTGATCTTAGATTTCGCAGCCTCCAGAACCAAAAGTCCAAACAAACTTAAAAAAAAAAAATTCTAGTTTGAGATATTTTGTTATAGCAATGGAAGAAGGACGAAGACCTAAGTGAGACATTTGGTAGCCCTAGAAAGACTTTAGAGTCCTTGTTCAAAGGGTAATGTAGGGGCACACCTACATGTGTGTCTGCATTTTACATAAATAATATGCATATAGGTAAATACCTGTCCCCACACATATGTAGATGCACATACATGCTTTATACTGATAATTAATAGTAATAGTGGATACACATGCAGAAATAAGTTCTGAACACATGGGAACCAGTTCACTTTCAAGGCACCATATGCCCCTGGATCACCCCCAAACCAGTCCTTTATAAGGAACTTTAGTCATTATTTACAGTCATGGCTTTTGGGAGAGGGATACTTAAGTAGTAACAGGGGTAGAAAGTTGAAAATAGAAAATGTAAATAAATTCAGTTACTGAGCTTTCCCCCTTCTGAATAGCAAGCATTCTTAATTGGAAAAATTTGTACGCTCAATACATTATAATCTTTGTGGCTACTGTGGCACGTGGCTGGGGCTGTGGCCATTCATAAGGAATCTGTAGATTGTATTAGCTTTTTTCTAACCCGCATTTAATCTGAGAAGTTCCTAGAAGGTCATATGTTACCCACATAAATACTGACAATGTTCACCAGCCATTTAATTTAATCTAATCTCATTCTGTTCCAGTCAATGAAATAAACAAATGTCTTTTCCCCAAATATGTAAATCTAAGGAGCATTTAAAGTGCTTTTAAGACCCTGGGCTTGATCCCCAGCACCATAAAAAAATAAATACATAAAATAAAATATAGCAAAGCACACATTTAGGTCTAGAGATGTAGCTCAGTGGTAGAGCATTTTCCTGGCTTGTGTGAGGCCCTGGGTTCAATACCCCCCAACATGCACCAAAGAAAGTGCTTTTTAATCTATGTCCAATTCTGTGTAGAGTGCTGTTGGGGGAGAAGATCACAAAACTATTCTCGTGATGCAGAAGAAAACAAGACCTGCCCCTCTGCCAAATCCACTTATCACGGAGACTGGGGCCCAGGGTTGGAGGAACACTAACTGATGGGCAAGATGAAGAAGTGGTCTTGACCAGGCTTTGGACTAATTAGGGAAGAATTAGGGAAGGAGATAGTGAGAGAGGCAGAGGTCTGAATAGACATAGAGTGTGGAGGTGGGTCTCTGAGGTAGGGAGCAGCTGGGGACAGCAGAAGGAAACTATGCTTTTCCCCATTTATCAGCACAGAGATCAGTAACCTCAGCCTGGTGTTTGTCTATGACCAAGAGTCAAATGAGGGAGGTGTTATGGTTTAGCTGTGGGGTCCCCCAAAAGCTCACATGTGAGACAATGCAAGGTTTGGGGGAGAAATGATCGAGTCATAGCCTAAACCTAAGCAGTGAATTAATCCCTCAGGAGATTAACTGAGTGGTAACTGGAGACAGGTGGTGTGTGGCTGGAAGAAGTGTTTCACTGGGGGCACGGCTATGGGGTATGTATTTGTATCTGGCATATGGAGTCTCTCTCTGCTTCCTGATCACCATGTGAGCTATTTCCTCTGCTACCATGATGTCCTGCCTCACCTTGAGCCCAAGGAATGGAGCCAGCCTTCTGTGGACTAAGACCTCTGACACTGTGAGCCCTCTAATAAACCTTTCCTCCTCTACAGTTGTTCTGGTCAGGTCTTTCAATCGCAGCAGTGACAAAGCTGACTAAAACAGGAGGGAACCCCAGAATCCCCAATTTAAGAACCAAAGCTCTGCATCCCAAAGATCAGGGTCTGTCTTGTCTGCCATGCACGTACGTCCCCTGGGCCTGGCTCGGTGCCTGGCATATGGCTTCCCTGCTTCTGCTCTCCCCCACAGCTCTCCATGGCAGTCCAGTGATTTCAAACTCTACCATGGTACTTTGATATTTGGAATTTTCCGGTGGTTTCCTACTGCACCTAGCACAGTTCCTCACCATGATCTTGTGTGATGTGACTCCTGCTCACCTCTCACATGGCACCTGGCACTCTTCGCTTATTATGCTCCTGCTGTCCTGGCTTCTTTCCTGTTCTTCAAACATAGCTCCTTCCCACCTCCAGACTTCCGCCTTTGCTCTCCCCTACTCTCTCCCCTGAATAATCTTCCTCAGAGTGCTTGCCGCTGTCTGAAAGCATCACGCTGGTCTGATCACTGGTTGATGGCCTCCCTGCTGAAAGAAGAGCTGCATGTCAGTGGGAACTTCGCCTAACCGGTTCATGGCTGTATCGCCAACATCTGCAAGAGTGTGTGCCACATAGTAGGTGCTCAATAAATATTTATTTTTATTTTATTTATTTATTATTTTTTGGTGCTGGGGATTGAATCCAGGGCCTTGTGAGGTCAGGTGAGGAACCATCACCATCTTCCTGACCTACCTTAGTTGTACCCGGGAAGGCCTCCTAGGATTTGTGCTCTCAAGTGAGAGAGAGTGAGATTTTTGGGAAAAGTTCAAATATATAGAAATCCCACCCCAGAGGAGTGGTGCTCACTTGTAGTCTGAGCACCCGTGACAGACAGGATGAAGCTAATCTTCACAGCAATAGTTTTCAATTCTTTGGGGTCAAAGCCCCCATTGGAAATGTGAAGACAATTGCCGCAGTCTGGCTGGGCACAAATCACGAGCCACTGAAGCAGGAACAAACTTTATTTCTGAACTCCGCCAGCACACTCTGCACACGCTCCCGGGGAATTCTCCCAAAGCCATGCGGCTCGTCCAGGAACCAGCAGCAGGAAATATCCCTCCTCTGGCACTTCCCCAACCAATGGGAACTCTCTGGGAATCCCCGCGGGAGAGCTCAACTGAAACTCAAGGGGAACTCCGCCAGAACTCGCTGGGTCACCTCTCAACCACTACTTCTGGCAAAAATGGCATGCGTCATCCCGACTCCGCTGTGGCCCTCAACAAAAATGGTCTCCCCAGGAAAATGCACACGTGTACATACACACACACACACACACACACTCACACACACGAAAGGTGGCATTCAATTTCAGGGCTGCGCGGATTGCACCCCTCAAACCCTGAGCAATCCCTGCATCTGCAGTGTGGACTGGTAAGGGCTCCTGGGACACAGCCAGACACTGGGGGGCTCCTGTTTGCTGGGGGTTTCTCACACCCCTGTGGGTCTAGGACAGGGCTTTCTTCTCCCTTTACAGCACAAGAACATGAAGGGAGAAGAAAGTCTTGGCACTCGCCTGCCCCATCCCACTGCACCAGGGGTCTCCCCCTCATCAAGGGCACAACAGTTCTTGTCCTTCAGTCAATGCTATAATTTCCTCAGACCACCAACACTCTTCTTTCCTATAACTCATAATTTACTGAATTAAATAATTTCTTCTTCTTGGACCTGGTGCATCCTCAATGAACATTGAAATGGTTCAGTATGATGCCTTGTCCTCCTCCTAAGTGCAAAACATTTTTTGTGCTGGGCGTGGTGGTGCACATTTATAATCCCAGGACTCAGGAAGCCGAGACAGGAGGATTGCAAATTCGAGGTCAGCTTCATCAACTTAGTGAGAGCCTGTCTCAAAATAAAAAATAAAAAGGGGTGGGGATGTGGCTCAGTGGTAAAGTGATTCTGGGTTCAAACCCTAGTACCAAAAAAAAAAAAAAAAAAAAAAAGACAGTATTCTTTTGTTAAATTATAAGCAATAACTACCTTTAATTGAGTGCATAGCTGGATTTCATTGACAACTCTATAAGGTGGATGCTATTATTAGGTCCATATTGCAGGTTGTAGAATGGGTACTTGTATTTGAGGGAGGTTAAATTAGCATTGTGGTAAAAAAGGGAGTTGAACCAGGGTCTGCCTGCAGAGTCTGGGCATATAACCTCTATCCTACACCACTGTTGAGTTGGGGAGGGGTCCTACACCACAATTGGCAGGAGCCAAAGGAAGGAAGCAAGGATGCAATACCTGCCCAGTCAGTGGGGGGATCCAAGACCAGTCTTGTTGTCAGGTGGGCTCACAGATGCCTACAGGAGCATGGCTGCAGGTCAGACCTTTCACCACTCCTCCCTGTGTGGTCTTGGGGAGCAGGCAATCTGAGCTGGGGCACAAGGACAGGCTGATGCCCCAATTTACTGGCATTTTCTTCATTGATGGCTAGGGCAGGAGGAAAACTGCCTCCATGAAAGGTTTGGCTGATTCTGGATTGGAGATTCATTTCCAACTGTCCTCGCTCTCCTTCATCTCTAAGCTAGCTGGGATCAGATAGAGGATATTTTTATAAGGATGAACTGTCCTTATCAATCCTTATCTAGCACATTTCCTGCAGCACAGGTCTCTCTTCAGCAGTCTCAGGACCTGTTGCTAATGTCCTCTTGGCTTCCCATCAAATTCAACTAGGAGAAAGCCCTTCTCTGAAGGGCCCCAGATTTGCAGGAACCAGCCCAGTGGTAGGTGCAGAAGCAGGGATGTGGGGGCCTAGGAGAGGTCTTGGGTACCATTCAGCATGCATTTCCATGAGTGTCTGGCAGTGTACTGGGCACTGGGAAAGAATCTCAGCCTAAGATCCCACCATTAGGTAGTCATTGTCACACTGTGAAATACTAGCCAAGGAGTCTGTGAATGGCATTCAAGGTGTGCAAACACAGATGGGACTTTTTTTTTCAATACTAGGGATTGAACCCAGGGCCATCCACATGCTAGGCAAGTACTCTGTCACTGAACTACATCCACAACCCTTGCTAAGTTGCTGAGATTGGCCTTGCACTTGTGATCCTCCTGCCTCTGCCTCCCTAGCAGCAGGGATTACGGGCATGGGACACCACATCTGGCTAACAACTGTTTTAAAGAAGTGTTAATTCCTCATCTTTTACCTGCTCAGAGAGGCCAGGGACAGACATCAAGGAGAGTGAGGGGTGACCTGGGGAATCCTATGAGGTTTTTGATCTATTTGTACCTCAACTTGCACATCTATAAAATGGGTTGGCTAAGTCCATTGACAGGAGATGCCTTTCCCCATTGCTGACTGGTTGGAAGGGTGGCAGAGCAGTTCACACTGCAGATGCCCAGATTTGGCATGACTGGGTGTTGAGCCTGGCGTGGTGGCTTCAAAGAGTCATCTAGACCCTCTGCAGGGTCTACTTCCTGCAGGCCAGAATGAAAACAGCTTTTCATCCTGAGTCATTTGCCATCTCAGAAGGGCAGTTTTTGTTGTAAAGTAGTCTAGAGACCCCTCCCCAAATCTCTGCTCAGCACTCTGGGCCTCCACCCAAATTTTATCCCGAGGGGCTGCATCCAGTACAGCATGGCAGGTTGGGGAGAAGGAATGTGTTGAGTGCAGCAATTGCTAGGCTTCAGTTTCCTAGGGGTGAGCATGTGTCCTGGGGACTGGGGACCACTGGTATTTACTTGGTCCAGATTCCATGTTATTCTTGAAGTCTTTATTAACCATCCATTGTACACCCAGCTACAGGCTTCAGTAAATGGAGACCCTGAAGGGAATGACAATGTCTATCCCTGATGACCTCATTCACTGAGGGTAGAGGAGACAAGTCCAGCTCACCAGATACAGCACATCTCCCAGGAGAGATGTGCTTGGTTCTTGGGTGCATGCCACAAGTAGGTCTGGTGGCCACAGAGATGGCTAAGTGGAAGGAGAAGGGCTAGAGAAGAGGTAGAGGATGCTGGGGAGGATATTCCAGGGCGGGTGTCATTCTAAGAGTAGGAGTGGTTTTGATTGGTAATGGGATTGAGGGCACTGTGATGAGATCACCAAGATCAAAACAAAAGGCAAATATTGGTGCAATAGATTATAGAGGACTGGTGAGCCATGAAAGTTTGTTGTTTTTTTTCCCCCAGCAAGATAACACCTAATTAGAGTTCCTTATGACTGCATTGTAGGCTTGCAGAGATGTGCAGCTCTCCAGGTTTCTGAGTCCAGGTCCTAACTAATTCCTGAATTATTATGCTCTTGTCTTTCTAAATGTAGTAACAACCCTCCTGCCCTTTCTCCTGTTCTTTCCCCTCCATTCTTCCATTTATTATTCATGTATCTATCCATCCATTCATTATCCAAGCATCTACTTATCTATTTACGCATTCTCTTGTCTTCCACTTTCTTCCCACTTCCTTCTAATAATATAAGATCACTCTCAAGGACAGACACTTTGTGTTCTCTGCCAATTTCTTGGTTTCTAGCACCGTAGGACCTTAATAAAAGAAGTTTTCTTTCTTTATTTTTTTTTCCAGTGCTGGGAATCGAACCCAGGTTTTCACACATGCTAGACAGGTGCTGTACTACTAAGCTACCTCCCAGCCCCCTGAATAAATAATTAGGAACATATTCTCTCATTGAATATTACTAGACATTCACATTTTGGATAGGATACTCTACCAGGAATATTGAGTCTATATGGTTCTGATAATTTGCTGGAGACACATCTGGTTATTTGGGGGGATCCAAAATGCCCTCTCAGTATCCCAACAGGGCCCTAGAGGGTCTCTTTCTCCTCCAGTTTAGCCAAAAATCTTGAAGTTCAAGAAAGGAACCCTGGGTGCTTGTCCAAAGACAAGGTGTGTGGTCTTGGGCATGAACATGCTCTCTTTGTTTCTTTGGCAGAGGGAGGACACACTTGGGCCAGGAGAGCTCTGAGTCTTCAGACTCTGCCAGGCTGTGATTCTACAACCCTCACCCTTCCATGCAGGACAAGTGAAACCATGTTGAAAAAACTGCTGTGTTTCATCAAAAGGGAGTTACCCTAGATTCAGTGATTTAAGGAATGTTTCTTAGCAACCGAGCCTCCTTAGCTGGGCAGCCAACCATTACTCAGCCTTAGGATAGGATTCTCTTCTGGTAGTCCCATTATGAGCACATTACCTGACTTTTATCATCAGGGGGACCTAGGAATGCCCAAGAAGGGATTTAATTGCTCTGAGGCTGAGTTCCTTTTCCTGATTAAGTCACTTAATAAATGACCACATCAAGTACCCTGAATGAGGTATTTCCTAAGAGGACCTAAATCACTTTTAATTTTGAGGGCTGTGTGTTTTTCTACTGCAGCCTGGAGCTGCTGTGCCCGGCCTGCCATCTGAGAAACATTTCTTCAAGGTGTCAAAAGGATGTGTCATGCATTTGGAATGAGGGCTAAATTAAAAGGCCATACAACCCATAGTTATATAAGTAGTGAGATATTCCGGGCCGTTTCCAGTATAAACTACTCATTTGGCAGTCTTTTCTGGGTAGAGCTCTGGACACTTGCCTGATATTCACCTCTCCTCACATGCATTTCCATGCACTAGTGTACACATATGAATATTTATGCTCACGCGAGCATTTATACTTGCAGTCAGGAAGAGAAGTGTAGATCCTCTGAATTGGATACATCCATTTAGCCATATGAATTTTGTTGCTACCGAAGATGCAAAAATTGGTGACTGATAACTTGGTAGTATATTTTCTTGCCTGCTTCTGAGACTGGCCCTGGGGCTCTGTCCTCTTGCCTCTTGAAAGAGACGCTTGGGGTTATGACTTAGATATTAGGTGTCCTCCAAAAGCTCATGTATGAGACAATGCAAGAAAATTTAGAGATGAAAGGATTGGGTTATGAGAGTCTTAACCTCATCAGTGCATTAATCCTCTAATAGGGATTAAGTGGGTGGTAACTGTAGGCAGGTAGGCTGTGACTGGAGGAGTTGGTTGAGGGTGTGCCCTTGGGGTTTGTATCTTACCCGTGGAGAGGGGAACTCTCTCTCTGCTTCTGGTGCTATACCCCAGCTGCTTTCCTCCACCACACACTTTTGCCATGATGTTTTGCCTCATCCCGGGCCATGAGGGATGGAGTTGGCCATCTATGGACTGAGACCTCTGAAACTGTGGACCCCCAAATAAACTTTTCCTCCTCTAAAAACGTCTGTCTCAGGTCTTTTGGTCACAGCAGTGAAAAAACTGATTAAAGCACTTGGGTTCCATGATAAATTCATATAACATGTTATATTTCTTAACTCAGAGGGGAGAAGAAACTAATTAATTTTTTATCCAACTGCCTCACTTTTATGATGAAGAGTAAAAATAATAATAATAAGAGAAATAATCCAGAGCCTGAGCCAGCTCCCAGGTTTCCTGGTTCTTCCCACTGCTGTGTCAGCTGGCTTTTGGACACTATAACAACACACCTAAGATAATTAACTTCTTATAAAGAGAAAATGTTTATTTTGGCTCACAATTTTAATGGTTCCAGTCCACAATCAGGCAGATCCATTGCTCTGAGGGTGCAGGTGGGGTTTCCAGAGGGCATGGTAGCGAGAGTGCCACTGCTCATTCCACATGGCCAGGAAGCAAATGAGGAAGAGGAGGAGCCCAGCTCTCATAATCCCCTTTGAGGGCATGCTCCCAATAACCTAGAGACCTCCCCTCAGCCCCACCTCCCAGAGGTTGCCCTGCCTCCCAACAGTGGCACCCCAGGGGCCAACCCTTTAATCTGGGGAACATTCAACATCCAAACTATAACAACCACAGAACCTTCCTCTAAGACTTAAAGGGCATCCTTGGCACCAGGGAACAAAGTGGCAGTCCTTGTTACTTTGGCTTCCACTCTGCCTGGAGGATGGGCTGATGAGCACTCCCTGCCCCAAGCCCTAGTCACACCGCAAAAACAATAGTAGTAGCTAGTCTCTCCCCAAGTGCAGCCCATCTTCCATGAATACCCACTTCTGCTTTGAATCTGGGCTGGCCCTTTTAATCATTAGAATGTACCAGAGGTAAGTAACACCGTGTGACTTCCGAGGTTGGTTATAGAAAGGCTTTCGGCTTCTGCCTTGGACTCTGGAAACATAGGTGCCAAGGAAAACCACAACTGTGTGAGCAGCCACTATTCTGAGTTCTGAATCCTCCATATGGTAAAGTGAGAATGCGTGGAGGCCACCCCACCCATTCCTACTGTCTCTGCCCAGGTGCCAGACATGTGTGAAGAAGCTCTTTACGGAACCTGCCCAGCCAGGGCTCCCATGGCTGCAGCTCCTGCTGTTATCTGCAGAGACCCAATATGAGAATGCCCAGTGAGCCCCGTCAACCCACAGAACCGCAGGAAATTGGAATAAATTGTTGCTTTGGGGCTACTACATTTTGGGTGTGGTTTGTTACCCTACAGTTGATACCAGAGTGTGCACAGACACTCACCATGGTTTCTTCCAGCTATGCCCTGTCTTTAGTCAGGACCCCTTCTCCCCTCCCTTCTGTCTTACTCCTCTCTCACCCCAAAGTTATGCCCAGTTCAGATAAACCAAGAGACAGATAATTGAAGGAGACTGCCTTGACTACTGATTTCACCCCAGAGAGAAAACAAGTGCTTATGGCCAGCTGAGAAGTGCCCGCTGCCCACAGCATGTTCGGAAGCCACAGGCGCTAGAGAGGCCAGTGACTTTGCTTCCACTCTATGCCCTAAAGAGGTCCTTTGCAAAACCTGCTGGGAACTTTTTTAGATATTTTGCTGTTCCCATTTCTGCTTTTTATCTAGCCTTGAGGTTTGTTCATTCTTTTCATTAAAAAATGCCACCTCTTTTTTCCAATTAAACTGTTACTGGGTGGGAGAGCCCAGGGTCAGCCCTTCTGAGACAAATGGAGGTAAAAGAGTTTGGGGGTCACACTCAGCTTGGATCTCTACCCCCAGGAATAAGGAAAGCCTTGGGGAGAAAGCACCAAATATTCCTGAGCCTTTCCCCAACTCCCTAACCTGCTCCTGAGCTGTGAGTGGCACTTCCTTGTTCCCATACTATATTTTATCTGGGATGCCTAATCTACAGGGTTCTGGATAATTCTTCCCTTGACTAAAGGGATCTGCTACAGAGGAAAAAATTTAGAAAGTTACTGATTTTGATCAGCCTACTTATTTTATTGTTTTCTAGAGAAAAACAAAGAAGGAAATTGACTTTCCCAGGGTTACCCTGGGAGCTAATGCAGGTGAGAACTGGGAGCTCACTTGGGTCGGGTCTTTGCTCCAATGTCACCTTCTCAATGAGGTTGTCCATGATCTCTCCATTTAAAATTGCACACTTCCATCCCAGGAGTCTATTTTATTTCCACTCTACTACTACTATTACTATTACTTCTTCTTCCTCTTCCTCTTCCCCCTTTTTTTTTTATCTCTTTCTTCTTCTTCTTCTCTTTCTCCTGGAGTGTGATCTGCATGAGGACAGAGGTCTTACTTGTTCAGTTCACTTGTGTGACCCCAGGCTCAGGAAAGTGCCTGCCACTTCTTTGGCTTGCAGTAAACGTGTGTGGAATGTGTGAACAAAAGAATCAGGACTCACCGTGAGGTTCAAGTCAGGAGCTCTTCCCTCTGTAGCCTGCTGCTTGCTTTGTCATCTCTTTACTGTCCCAGAGTCTCTTTGGATCCAGGGAATTTGTGCAACAGCTGTCTTGGGGGATCCCAGGAGGATGCATGTTAGGGGTGAGGTCAGGGGAGCAGCTTTTGGAGCCTTGCCCTCAAATCCCAGCCACCCGTGCTGTCCTGCTGGTGTTAGCAGCTGCTCCTGCCAGGCAGCGGGAGGAGGCAATTTCCCAGGAGAGGAGAAGGGTGTGACCAGCGAGGAGAAGGGTGTGACCAGCGTGTGGACAGGGAGTTCTCTCTGGAACAAGAGAACTCAACCCACTACAGTTGCTCTTTCCTGCCCTCTGCTAAGTATAGAGGCCAGTGTTCTGAAAAGAGTCTGGATTATAGAGGTCCTGCCTCCTCTCTGTTGGCCACTCCCCACTCAGTGTTAGTCAATTGGCTGGGAATTCTCTCTTCCATCTAATGCTTCACAGTCACTGTGGCCTGGAAAATTCACAAGGGGAGGGCAGGTCTCCCTCTGCCATTCCCATCAGCTTCCTTGGCTGCAGCCCTGACATCAGGACAGGCTGCAGATTCCGAGTACTGCTTTACCATCTTCCCCACTGAACCTCCTCGGGCATTGAACTTTAGCAAGACAACCTCTTACAGAGTGGGGAACCAGCTGGGTGAGATGAATGGTTCAGGGAAAAAGACCTGTTCCATTACTGAAGACATATCTCAAAGACTTGGTCCACTGGGACAAATATCTCCTTTTCGTAAGAGGAAACTCAAACACCTATGTCAAGTCTGTGACTTTGGGAAAATAATCAAATGAAAGATTCTGGATGACATCAGAAGTAACTTAGGTCAGGTCTTTGCTTCCATGACACAAAACAAAATATGCTACAGTTAGAGAGCACAAAGTCCTCGGAGATCCCCTGATCAACCCCATTTCCGGATGAGGAAACTAAGACTGGAGAGGCTGGGCTGAGTCCAGTTCATGGTGGGAGGAGTTAGGGCCCGAGCGAGAGTCAGCCTCTCTTCCCTATATTTTGCCACTTAGGCACATCTAGAAGCTAATGTAGTTGGGTAACTCTGAAAATGGGTCTTCAGGGGTTGGTTCCATTGTTTTGGGGTGTTCTACAGTTTAGAATGTTCAAAAATTTGAAGTTTGGGGCTGCAAAAACAGCAAGTCTCTAGGATTCCTGGGGAAATTTTCCGCAGGCTGGCCTCAAACTTGTAATCCTCCTGCCTCAGCCTTCCAAGGGCTGGGGTATATATCACTGTGCCTGGTTTTGTAACCCTTATTTTTGACATGGAAAATAAGAAAAGCAATTTTGTGGTTACAAAACTGCTTTTGTTAAAAAACTTTTTAAATTAAGAACATTTTTTTTGATGCTGGGGATGCTGTGTGGACTCTACTGCTGAGCTATACTCCCAGCTCCATAATTGTTTTTAATTTAGTGCATCATTTAATTAGCATTTGCAAAAGCGAAACAAAGTTCTTCAGGAAACTTACAATCAGTTTAAATGTGCAGCTACATTAGTGTAGTGACAAGTCTAATAATAAAATCTTAGTGATTGCTGGCAAGTGCTGAACAGATGTGTGAACAGGCACGTTGACTTTGGGTTGAGTATCAGGTCATATTAAAAAGTGGGCAAAGACCCCTCCTCCTGGACCTCAACCCTCAGCCTCCAGGGTCAGCTCCAGCCCCCAGCCCCAGCCTCAGGTTCAGATTTCAGCCTCAGTCCAATTGCATGTTATAGAGCTGCCTCCATAAAACAGGCCATCAGCAGATCTGCTGTCTATATTTTGATTAATACACAACATGTACATTGGATACTGATGTTCTTTATCTATTTCTTGACTATCAAATAGTTATTTCTCAAGGCTAAGGGAGTAAGCACCTTTCAAATTGTGCTTTGAGTACAAAATGGTCAGCAGTGTCCCAGGAGACCACAGACTCCAAGAAGACAGAGCAAGGAGGGTCTGGAGCAATCACTGGCCCCTTCTCCCTCCTTCTTGGCCCTGGTGTCACCTGTCCATAGACACTTATCCAGGGGTCACCCAGCAGGTGCCAGGAAGGAGAACAAACTTGCACAAGGGGCAAGGGCAGCTTCTGATTCTGCTATTCTCCAGTCTGCACCGTGACCTTGGGCAAGGCCACTTACCCTTTGTAAGCTTCAATTTGTCTATGTGTCCAATGTGGACTTGAGGCAATTAAAAACATGTTGGGCAAATTCTTTGACACTCTTGCCATTGAGAAGTAGGAGCTCTATGTTCTTTACTTTTGAATGAGGGCCAAGCTTATGCGTGACTTCAGAAACTAGATCAGAGAAGGTCACCCAGCTTCTCTGGTCACTGGCCTTTGTAACCAGGAACTGCTGTGGATCACCCCAAGTCTGTCATGCCACTGGGAAGCCCAAGCCACATGGGGAGGCCACATGTAGGTTGCTTTGGTCAACAGCCCCAGGTCTCTGCTGACACTAATGTTCATCACCAGATGACTCCAGCCTCCAACCAGGCCTCAGACATTGTGCACAGACTTAGGACAATAATATCTCCATTTCCTAATTTGCAGGGCTTTCATGAGGAGCGAATGAAATAAGGCACAAAGAGGTCTTTCGAAAAGCCTCTCTAAATATAGCTAATATTTGGGTGGTTATTTTTATTATCATATTCATTCCTGTATTAGGGCTGAATTTTATTAATCCTATATTTTTCTGCACAAGGAAAATATAAAAACATGGAGAAAAAAAAAGGTCTTTGCTCTCAAAGATTCTATTCTAGTTGGCAGAGGGAAGACTGAGAAACCAAAAAATGTTTCTGTACTATTTATAACAGAAGTATTATAGAACATGGCTCAAATGGTCAAGTGTGATTCATTGCTGAAGGTGTTTATTGGAGGAAGGGGGAAGGGAGGGGCCAAGAAAGGTTTCTGGAGGATGTGGGACTTGTGGGACTGAAGGATGGGGAAGACTGGGAATGCTAGAGAGGAGGTGGAGAAAGTAAGAGGTGTGGGGAAGCTGAGCGTGGTGGCGCTCGCTTGTAATCCCAGTGGCTCAGGAGGCTGAGGCAGGAAGATTGTGAGTTCAAAACCAGCCTCAGCAAAAGCAAGGTGCTAAGCAACTCATGAGACGCTATCTCTAAACAAAATAAAATGGGGCTGAAAATATGGCTCGGTGGTCAAGTGCCCCTGAATTCAATCCCCAGTACTAATATATATATTTATATTTATATAAATTTAAAAAATAAGAAATGTGGGGAGATGGAATGGGCAAAGACACAGACAAAGCAGGCTTGTCAAAGAGAAAAAAGGACCAAGGCAGAGGAAACCAACCTGTTAATACTATTAACACTGTCCAGCTCATGAGGGCCCAGATACCAGCCAGGTATGATCCAGCCAGGGTGATCCAGTTCTTTACATCACCAGCCAGGTGTATCTGAATCCCTCCAAGGAGGAGGAGTCCAGGGCCCCTCTGGGATACCCCTTCTTATATCACTGTCGACCTTCTCTGATGCAGAAAGCAGCTTCCAGGCTCAGTGTCCCCCTTTCTCTAGGAACTTCTTATCTTGTTCCTTCTCAGTGTCCCTGCATCTGCTTCTGCCCTGTTGGCCAAAACAGAGTGGTCAGTTATGTCTGTGGTTGGTCAATGGTCCCAACCAACTAGGGATAATCTGATCTTTTTTTTCTAGGAGTTTTGTAATTTTGAAGCCCTGAAGATGAAAGTGAACACCAAGTACCCTGGAGACAAGGGCCACAAATCCTGCTGTTCAGGTCCCAGCTGTCTTGCTTCTTTCCTGCCAGAACTTACTTTATTCCTGCTAGAACTGGGTCCCAGGCTAGGTGTCCCTTCAGGGTGATCTAGTTCTTTACATCACCAAGGGGAGTCATGTGGGCTGGTGGGATGTTGCCTGGAGCCAAGTCTAAGATGACAGTGATAGGTTAGAGAAGTCTTCCTAGGCTGCAGGCTTCATCCTTCCTTTGGCCAGTGAGTGTGTGCAGTCAGTCATCCAGTGGCCTGGAGAGGGTGTGGGTGGCACTAGGCAGCCTGTCATCACCGTGGAAATAGTTCAGAGTGCATGACCCCAGCTCAGGGTGAGGCAGGGGTTGTTAGCACACTGGAACATCAGGTACAAGGGTATCTGGGCTGTGAGACTCAGAGAATTTGAGACAACTTGGCTTCCGGTAATAAAATAAAACTCCAAATAGATTTAGTTCTGGAAGGAGTTTTTCAGGGTAGGAGAAACAATTATGACCAAGAGGCCCAAGCCTGCCAGCATGAGTCATCCTTGGGGATCACCTTTGATTCCTACTGCCTTGATGACCTCAGTATCACCTAGCTCCCCGTGTCAGAGAGAAAGAAGGACTGGGGCGGAGGAAACAGCTAGAATTTCTCCAGAGTCTTCAGCTAATCTTAATGGAGGGCTCAGAAAAGAAAAAAAAGTGAAATCTAGACTGTCTTCAAGAGGACAGGAATCTTCAGCCCTGCTCATCCCAGGAGGGATAAGAGATTGACTTTTTCATCCCAAAGGGTTGGTCACCTCTAATGTTAATTGTGAGTCCCTTGCTGACTCTTCTTAGCTTCTGGCCATTTTCCTGGTGGTGGACACCAGATTGTCATCCTCTTCCAGGGAGCCCTCTTGTATGCCTCGTCCTCGGTGGTTCTGGCAGGAGATCCTTGGGCTCTTTCTTCATCCTCAAGACCCAAGAGCTCCAGGAAAAAGCCCCAAACTTCTTAGAGGAGGCTTCAACTCCTCCACGCTGGAGGCAGCTCCAGTTCTGTGCAGGTCCTCTGTTGAGGTTGCAGTTGTACAACTGTCACCTACCAAAGTGTCCACAGGGGTGTTTTCTCACAAGATTGAGGTACGTGCTTATTTCACAGATGAGAAAACTAAAATTGAAATAAAGTTAAATGCCCAAGGTCCCTGGGGGATGTTAATGTCAGTGTTCAATTCATGGCCACCTTCTCTTTAAGATATTGCTTAAGTTATTTAAATTTAAATTATTGTTCCACGTCTTCCTTCTCTACTCTTTTCTCCTGGCCCAGAATGCACTGTCATGTGACCAAAGCCGCTGAGCAGCGCTCATGGACTAATCAGCTGCTTTGATTGAAAGATGGAGGACATGTTTACAGTGGACACTTGGTACATCTTGGTTGAATTATATCGACAGCAGGAATTGTTGATAATCATAGTGATAATAATTCAACTAAACAATCCATTTTAAGCGGGGGGTGGGGGGCGGTCAGGGGGACATTTTTTTTTTCTGAAAAGGAGCAGACAGCAGTGACTTAAAATCCAATGACTTTGAAGATCCAGGGTAATTTTTTCCCTGGGATTACATTCTGTCTTCTGCATGGGCTTTGGTAGGGGGACATACCTATGTTGCATGAGCAGGGATAACATCGCAATTAACATTAGACATTTTTCACCCACAGTTCTGCCATTGAATAACTCAAACCAGCGAAAGTTTAGTGTGAGAAGCAGGGGAAATGTGGCTGTAGGAATACTGTCCATATTTAATTTATTTAAGGGACAGCCTCAAATACAATGCGATTAAAAAAAAAAAAACTACGACAAACATGTGGTGAAGTTTAGAGCATCTGGGTTTGTTTAAATTGCTCTTGTTTTCAAGATCAAGGGTATTATTGATAAAAACAAAAATCTTTGTAATCACTAAATTTAATCCAACTAACGATGATGAGAAGACCGTTGTAAACATGAAACATGACTGGGAACTCAAGCTCACATATTTTTCCTTGTTGGGAAAGGCATGTTTTCATTCATTTGCATTGGGGGATTCTGAGGGACCAGCCAGGCAGTGCTCATGGACTAATCAGCTGCCAAAGAGAGCCCAGCTGAGCAGCTGTAGGACCTGCCTGGGTCTCCCGCAGCCCGGAGGAGGGGGAGAAGCAGTGTGCCTTGGCTGCGAAAGAAACTGAAAATCATAGAAGAAAAAAATGTCCCCTGGGAAGAAATTTCACCTCATTGAGTACAAATGAGCTGGTCTGTGCTTGACTGCAGCCACTCAGGTTTTAGCTTTATCTTAAATCTGTGTGCCTTTTCCATTTCTTGGGAGGAACTCGCCCAAGAAATTTTGCATTTAACGAACTTGCCTTTATTGAGTGCCTGGTCCTGAGCTTCATGGACGTTAGAACTTGACTCTTCCTTTTGCTTGGGGAGATGGTGGGGCATTCAGTGGGAATGGATACTACTCTGGGACTATGAGATGGTGTGGTTCTCTAGATTCCCCGGCAAGATTACAAATATATCTTTGCATGGACATCTGTATACCTTTTAAAATCATTTCCTTACAAATAAAAGGGAAAAAAAAACACACATATAGTCTGTCCACTCTGGGCTTCGGTATGGTGACAGCAATTGTTGGTTGGTCATCTCTACTCCTACCCCACGCCTCTACCTGCATGCATTTTAATTCACACACTTATTTTTGCTCCAGGTATCATCTCCTAATAAAATGTGAAAGTATTCTTGAGATTTTCTAAGAACAGCAAAAGATTAATGGAGAAGAGGCCAAACTCAAACAATGGAATAAGCTAATACATAATTTATTAAGCTGTTACTTATGCACATCAATAGAAGAGTAAATTCCTCATCATGGGCATGTGTGAGAGCAGCCGTGCTCTGATGCTTAATTACCACATCCTTCAAGCTCAGTATTGGTATAACCCCCTAAGGAATGGGGTGCCCAAGCAGCATGGGGTCCTTATGTTATGTCTAATCTGCTTCTGTATCATTAACTGGTATCCATGTTGAACTACTCCTCAAATCCAAAGTGGTATACTATTACAAAACTTTCCAATTGCACATGTCTCTACTTTCAAAGTTCAGTATTTTATACAAGATTAATGCTGTATGTACTGTATTAACTACCCAGCCTGCCACTGTGAGGATCCATGATGTACTTCAGCATTGGAGATGGTGTGGTTCTCTAGATTCCCCGACAAGTTTACAAATATATCTTTGCATGGACATCTGTATATCTTTTAAAATCATTTCCTTACAAATAGAAGGGGGAAAAAAACACCCCATCATTTCATTAGAAAAATGTGAAAACGTATACAAATTCACAGAAGAAATTAATAGAAGATAAACTGCAAATGGTCAAAGTATATGAAGATATGTTCAGTCTCTTCAACAATATGGCAAATTAAAATTATGATTGCTTTCTTAATTACCCTTTCAGATTAGGAAAGATGACAAATAAATACTCTAGCTTAGCAAAGATGTGGCAGGAAAGAGATACTTCCACAAACCAAATAATTCAATTGGTTCATAATAGTTACACAGAATAGTGGGTTTCATTGTGGTATATTTGTCCATGTATCTAACATAATTTTATCAATTTCATTTCTCCAGGACCTTCCCTCCTCCTTCCCCTGGTCTCCTTTCTCTACCCTCCTGGTCTTCCTTCAGTTTTTATGGGATCCTTTCTTTTCTTTTTCCTCTTTAGCTCCCACATAGGAGAGAAGACCCATGAGCCTTGACTTTCTGAGTCTGCCTTATTTCTCCACATGATGGTCTCCAGTTCCACCCATTTTCTTGCAGATGAAACAATCTCATTCTTCTTTTTTTAAAAAAAATATTTATTAACAATACCTTTATTTCACTCACTTATTTTTTAAGTGGTGCTGAGGATTGAACCCAGGGTCCTGCACGTGCCAGATGAGAGCTCTACCTCTGAGCCACAACCCCAGCCCCATAATCTCATTCTTCTTTGTGCCTGAATAGAGCTCCATCATGTATACACCACATTTTCTTTATCCATTCATCTACCGATGAACACCTAGGCTGTCTCCATAACTTGGTTATTGTGAATTGTTGGCCTATATTTTTTGGAGAGCAATTTGGATTGTCCATGCAAATTAGAATGTTCATACCCTTTGAACCCCAAAGTCCACATATAGGAATTTATCCTATGAAAATGCTCATGCAATCATAAGCAACATAGATTAGACTCATTACATTATTTATAATAGAAAAAAGTTGGAATCCCCTAACTGTCCATCAGTAAAGAATTAGCTAAATAAACTGGGTTGAGCTGATACTCCACACAATAGAATCCTGCATGAATATTGAAAAACGATGAAGTGGATCTGTATGTACCCATCTTCTGTGTCTCATATGTTAAGCTAAAAAACAAATGAAACAAAAACACATTGCGCATCAGCATGTATTCTTTGACTTTTTATTTTTCCTTGAGACGGAGCAAACTAAAGTGTGTTTTCATGTGCAGAGACTGGAAAAAATGTATAGATTGTATCTTTAGGGAGGAAGGATTTATCTCACATTTTCACTTTTACTTTATAGATGTATGCCTTATTTAGATCCTCTTTTTTTTAAATGAAGAGCTTGTTTTATTTATAAAATTAGAAAAATTTATGAATGATAATGTAATAATTTAAAAACAGAAGTCCACAGGGGCTGACATGAGCTGCATTCAGAGGACGCCTGAACCTCAGTGAGCAGCAGTAACTTTCAGACCATTACCTATTTATACTCTTCCTCAGGGCTCAGCAGCTTTGTCTTGGGTGTCTCATTCCCTGCCCCATCACAGCCATTACCCCGTACCCCACTCCATGCCCCCCAGTGCAGGATGAGGTGAAAAGCTCTGGCTTGTGGCCCACTAAGTTCATGTGCTTAACCTCCACCACACGTGGACCTCTTGCATTTTCCCTCTTTCCCCTTCTCTGACTCCCATCTGCCCCAGTCTTCCTCAAATGACCACCCTTGCCCTTCCTTACCTCTCCACAGTTCCCACAGTCCACCCTGGGCAGCAGCTGGCTCTTCTGGTCACCATTTCCCATGGGGACTCTCTCCCCTCCTTTGGCTTCCTCGCCACCCCACTTGACTGAGCTCACTTGTGTGTTTCCTCCTTTCTGGCTGCTCGGTGGCCCCGATCTTTGTCTTCTCCCCTCCATCGTGACCTCTTCCACTTCTCGGCAATTCACATTTTCTTTCTGGCTTTTACTTCTCTGCAGATGGCTCTCTCATCCACATTCCTAGTCTGCTCTCTTTCTTAAGTCCCAGCCATACTTCCAATTGTTTGGTGGAGTCTCCTCTGGGATGTCCCCTGCTGGCTGGTGCCACAATTTCAACTCACCCCTAATGGAGCTCATCAGCTTTCCGCTCCCCAATATCTGCCCTGCTTTGTTGACGATGCTGCTTGGAATCTCACTGTCTCCTCTGTGTCCTCCTCACCTCTCAAAGTCCATTGGTTGTCAAGCTCCGACCGAGAAACCTCCATATTTCTTACCTCTCTTTTGCACACCCAACAAAGTGGAACAGTCGTTCTCCCACTCCATGTAGTAATGGAACCATGGCTTTCCTGTCTTAGTCCCTGTGGTCACTATGACAAAATGTCTTAGCCTGGGTAGTTTATAAATAATAGAAATTTATTTCTCACAGTTCTGGAGGCTAGGAGGTCCACCACCAGATTCTGTTTCTGGATCCCTGATCCCTGGAGCCTGGTTGTTGAATCCTCACATAAAGGAGAAAACAACTCCCTCCTTCTCTTTTATAAGGACACCAATCCCATTCCTAAGAGACCCATTCTCATGATTTAATCACTCTCTAAACACCCCACCTCTTAGTACTATTATTATATCAGTGATTAAGTTTCAACATGAATTTTGGGAGGAAAACAATTCAGATTATGCCTCCCTTGAAACTCCAAAACATTGGTTGTATTCAGTTTTGTACTGACTTAGTTCTGTGTGTTTCTTACATCCCTATTTAGATCACATGTTTCTTGAAGTCAAGGGCTTTCTTACTCACCTGTCCTCTGCAAGTCTTTCATAGGATCTCACAGTAGTGGGCCTTCAGATGACACTTATTGGATTAGCTTAGACCCCAGACTCCAAATGCAAAGCAGTGGGCTGAGTTGAACTCATCCCTGTTACTACATCTGGTCTGGAGGACCCCATGGGACTCCCAATCAGGAGAGTCTGAGGAACGGGACGATACTATGGGTCTGGTAGTTGTAGGAAATAGGGATTCCGTAAAGTTATCTCAGGAGAAAAGAGGACATAAGGATTTCTAGACCAGAATGTAGTCTAGAATTGAGGGCGTGGGCCCAGGCTCCTCTCCCATGGGTGGCCTGGTCTCTTTGTATCATTGTGTTTCTGCTTCTTTCTGTGTGTCTTGATGATTCTGGATTCTGTTCATTTCTAATTTCTGTTTCCATGTAATTTTAGATTACACTGGATTATCATGGATTCCTGGTTTTGTTTTACATCACAAACTTTCTGTCTTAACCTTATTGTTGATGACATCCTTTACTTGTTAGTTCTTGGTTCAAATGCCTTAGAGAGAGTCAGATGGGCACAGCTCATCTTTTGGATTGGATGTCCTTAATCCAGGTATCTGTCTCCTGGTCTAAGCAGTCCAAAAGATGGCTACTTAAAGACTACCCATAACACAAGTGTCTTCTGTCAGAATCCATGGAGGGTGCAGCAGCCTTCTGAGGTTAAGTCTGTCCAGGTTAGAGATGTTATCCAGTGCTATCTCTTGCTGCTGTGTTTGGAACCAGGAACACAAGTAAGGGTAGGAATGATCAAGAGAAAGAACTTCCTAGTTGTCTGGAATCTCAGTCCTCTCACCTCACCTCCCCACCCCCAACGCACCCTCACCAGACATGGAGAGCATTTCCTGACATGAGATGTATGAGGATGGACGAGTTGAAAGGAAATCGGCAAGGCAGCCTAATACTAATGTGAGGAAATGCTGTGAATTTTACAAGTGAGAGCATCAGTCTTCTTTTCTCTCCCTGAAAGATCACAGGGAGAGAAAAAGAAGGATAGATCAAGCAGAGAACTTGATATCTGGTCAATTCAGAGGGTGAAAGAAGCCAGGCCCTCAGGATGCTGAAATGAGAACCTAATAAAATGGCAATTGATGTAATCAAGAATAACTGCAGGTTTAGATGTGAGAATGAGTTCTAAAAGGTTGAGCACTGACTCTCCGACATTTAGAACAGCATTGACTAACAAAGAGGATGCTATCCTAGCCTTTCCCTTTGCAACCTCAAGTGAATTTCATAGATTGCCGATGAGTTTATTTATTTATTTATTTATTTAGCACTGCTGGAATTTTCTCTGGGTATACATAGAGAGGTATTAAATAAAAAATAAAAACTTGGCTCTAGATCCATTTATTCTTTATTTAGAAGCTACTGTAAAGTATTTGCTTCCTTCCTCTGTTCTCTTTTCCCTCTCTCATTCCTTATTTCTTTCATCATTACTTCTTTTCTTTGTTCTTACAATATTTGTGAAAATCTCTTGGATAAGGCATGTATGCACAAATAACATTTCATATTCAATAGCATGAAAAGTACAAATATATACAATTTTTTTTAAAAAAATTAACACTTACTGAACATTTTAAGTAGCCCTTTCAACAACCTTAAAAGGTGGGCATACTAATATTATCCTCACTTGTAAAAAATGAAAAAAAAAATGTAAGGACAAGAAGTTCAATAATTTTTTCAACATCATTGTCTTCATCAGCTAGGGCCACCATACAAAACACTTTAGACTAAGTGGCTTAAACCACAGAGGTTTCTTTCTCACAGTTCTGGAGGCTGAGTAGTCTAAGATCAAGGTCCTGGCCAATTTGGTTCCTGGTGAGTCCTCTTTTCTCTGCTCGCAGAAGGCTGTGACTTTTTGCTATGTGCCCACATGATCTTGTTGATCTTGTTGATCATTTTCTCTTCTTATAAGACAACAAATTTCATTATGAGACTCCACCCTCATGACCTCTCAAAACCTCATCTCTAAATATCATCACACTGGGAGTTAGGCTTCAACCCATGAGCCTGGGGAGATGTGGCACACATTCAGTCCATGATTGTCATACAGTTGGAAAGTTGGGAAACAAAGTAAAGGTCCATGTTGGTAGGACAGGATGTGGAAGGAAGGGAGCTCAGTGGGAGGCAGGAAGAGGAGGAAAGTGTGCCCTTGCCAGCTCAGAGCTGCCCCTGCTTCCTCCACAGCAGTTTTCTTGGGGAGAAGTTTGAAGGGAAGAGGACTAGAAGGGTAGCTGCAGTAAGCGGTCTGAGGTCGTTAAGTAAGTGGAAGCCAATGGGAAAAGCACTGGAGGCAGAAGCCATGAACTTGAACCCTGCATTTACCCTTCAGTCCATGACATTGGGCAAGTCTTACGCCCTTTTCTCCACAATTGTGTAGCTCAGTTGAGGAGGCATTTTATAAACTGTGAGGGGCCATGGCCAGTTGAGTTAAACTAATTTCTATGGCAGTGGCCATCCCTTGCTCTGCACAGCAAGCACAGAGCTTGACCACAGCCCCTAACAGAGATATGTTCACCTGTGTGGACATGGTCCCTCTAATAAAGTCAAGTCCCAACAAGGACACTGGTGTAGTTGCCCAAGGAACACTGGAGAGAAGAAGAGCCAATGGTCTTCCTCAGGAGAATTTGTTCTGGGAAGGATACCATCTTTCCTAGTCTAGCAACTTCTGAGACCTTCATAAAAAATTAGTGAGACAAGTCTGCTTGTGGCAAAATAAAAGAGAAGCCAGCCACAAAGGAACACATATTGTATAATTCCATTTATATGAAATGCCCAGAATAGGCAAATCCGTAGAGACAGAAAACAGATTAGTGGTTGCCAGGGGCTGGGGGAAGGGGAATGCGGAGTGACTGCTGATGGGTTATGGGATTTCTTCTTGGGTGATGAAAAATGTTCTGGAATTAGATCGTGGTGATGGTGGCATGACCTTGTAAATAGACAAGAAAACAACTGAAGAGTCTTTAAAGGCTGATTTTTAGGCTGTGAGAATTACAGCACAATTTTAAAAATAAAAAAAAAGGAGACTCGCAGCAAGGTTCCCATTGCTGTGGGAGATTTTCTCGCTGGAAAACCCCTTTGAGTGGAGAGGACACTACAGGGACCCAAATGTTCCAAGAAGGAAGCCATGTGAGGGGCACAACTGGGGCACCTCAGTGGGATTTTTGTGGGCAGGTCCCCAGCACACATGACCCATGGAGAGAGAAGCAGACCAGCCCCTGGACCCTTCCCTCCCTGAGAACCTGTCGCCGGAAGACCAAAGCAATGCAATGCCAGTTATGGTGGAGGAGTCCCAGGTGAGATTTCTGCCTTTGAAAGCCTGCCCCAAGCACTTCAAGGTGGCCCCGGGGAGAGGAAACGATGACCCAGACGGGTCGCATATTTTGTGGTTTGGCAGGAGGAGGGCCACTGCGCTCCACACCAACGTCAGACTAACGCAGAAAGAACTGAAAGGCCCTCTTGACTCTGCAGCTTCGCTGTGGTTTACCGCCAGCACACGCGCATGCGCACCCTCTCCTCCCTTTGATGGAGGTCTTTGGAGTGGGGTGGGTGTGCTTTTTTAAAAAGAAAATACAGCAAGTATTCATTTTGGTCTACACACTGAGGTACACACACACACACACACACACACACACACACCCCACTTAGTCTATTTTCTTTAAATCAATTTAATTCCAACTCTAAGCTTCCATGTGGTGGGCTGGTGGGAAATTCAGTTATTACTGGCTCCTCCTATTCCCTGGCTTTGGGCACCACCAGGATCTGGGAGGTTTATGTGGTGCCTGGAGAAGAGGAATTACCTCCAACTCAAGGGAACCAAACACCAGGCCAAGGGCTCCCTCAAAGTCTCCTGGCATGGGGTAGGGGTCTTGAATGGGGGAGGGACTCTCCATTTTCCTCTTTGAGGTCTTACCACCTTCCTGGGAAGCTGCTGCGGTCAGGTAGGTGGGTGTCTCTGCTCCTGCAAGATCCACTATGGCTGGTTTCATCTATCAGCTGCTAATGCCTAAGAGGTTTTCAAGGGCTCAGAAAATACCTGATCATTGGAAGGAAATCCCTGGGCTCCAAAATTTAATAAAAGAATGGCAAGGTGGAAATGAATACAAGTTTAATTGTGATCACAAAATCTAACACTGTGATCTTCATGAACTGCAAAATGTAATATTCCTGAGCACTTCATTCTTGAAAAACAACTTTTTAGTTTATTTTGCTTTGCAAGAATCTCCAAGTACAATGAAGATTACTTAGAAGTCATTCTTGTTCAGGGGGGAAAAAAAAAACATCAGCACCAGAGAACAACCCTGGTCAGGAAGCAGCATTCTAGCTAAGCAGGTTTCTTAAAGCAGGGCTTTTCAGATGTCAGTTTGAAGAGGACGGTGAGTCACTTGGGAGTCCAATTAAAAGGCAGATTCTGATTCAGTGAGTCTAAGGTGAATAGGGCTGTTCTGGTCCTCACCCCCCCAAGTCCATAGTTTGTGCAGACAAGTTCAAAATAATGCTTGCATTACTGCTTTTTTTAAACTTTTTTTTTGTTGTTACCAGAGATATAACCCAGGAGTGCTTAAGCATCAAGCTATATCCCAGCCCTTTCTATTTATTTATTCTCATTTTGACACAGTTGCTTAGGGCCTCATTAAATTGATGAGGCTGACTTTGAACTTGTGATCCTCCTGCCTCAGCCTCCTGAGTTGCTGGGATCACAGTTGTGCACCACCATGCCGAGGCTCTCTATTGTTCTTTATTCAAGAACTTCTAGTACCATCAGCTGAACTCAGCATTTAGTCTAAAGTCCTCTGGTCCCATCAAATAGCAATACTTAGATACTAACCCCTCTCTCTGGAGTCCACTGACTTGTTTTAGCTTCAGGCCTTTGCTTGGGCTGTTTCTCCGCCTGTGAGGCCCTTCCTTATATTCCCTGCCAAGCGAGACCCAGTTACCCTCAACATTCAACACAGCTGCTGCTTCCTCTAAGAAAGCAGCCCCAGACTTACCAGCCAGTGTGGTTGCCTTCCTCTCCTGGATTCAGTTCTGGTAGCTGAATTAGGCACCGTCCTGCTATTAGGTAACTCATTTGAAACTGTCTGTCTTATTTCTCTGACTAAGCTGTAAGGCCCTGGCAGACATTGTTAACATTTCCTACTTTTTCTGCAGTCTAGACTTTGGCTCTGCCATTAATTAGCCATGCAATTTTAGAAAAATCACTTCACTTCTCTGGGCCTTGGGTCCCTCGTTTGTAAAATGAGGAGTTGAAATAACTCAAGGCCCGTCTGCCTCTAAAATTCCTTGGTTCCATATGGTTCTGACTGCCCCATGTTTCCTAGGACGTGGTTGACATCCAAGAACACACCTAGTGGATTTAATTAAATTGAAATTTTAGGCAAGGAAAGGCTATATGTCCCCAGAGAGGCCCTGGATGAATGGCCCTGGGGCAGTGCAACAAATCTTGGTGCAGAGGAGGTTCATTCTTCCTGTGCCTCCCCCACCTCTCCTAGGCCTGTCCTCTGCATCTGGAATTTGCCATTTCTTCTCAGACCCAGGAACTTCTCTCCTTCCATTCTTTACCAGGACCACAGGGAAAATAAGATAATAATGAGGGAAATGTAGGGAAATGCAGAAGAGGGGTAGGGAGAAAGGGTAAAGGAGGCAAGGTTGCGAGAGGGGGAGGAAAAGAGCAGAACATGAGGTCATAATCTGGAGGGATCAGACTTTTCAGAATCATCTGTCACAGCAGCCCAGCCACAAGAAGATGTAAATAAATTAAGATGGTAATTCCATCTCAGATTTGTGGTGTTGTGAACAGCCCTTCCGAGCTCAGCTCTCACGGTGTGTGATGTCACCCACATGCCTTGATGGAATTAGAGACCTAATTTATTTATGGTTGGGGATATGCTATTGCTTATGGCATTGAAATTGTCTTTATTTTATAGGCTGCCTGAAGCAATTTAACATGGTTGGACCCCTCAGAGGATGCATACCAATAGCCACTCAACAAGTGAGAGTTGGCCAGTAAGAGGCCCCACAGGACACCCTACTCATGGACAGCCAGCTGCCCAGGGCCACGCAGGTCTGCCAAAGACAGGGGTTTTCATGTTCCTCAGGGGCATGTCCCTCCAAAAGCAGGGTACTCTTCCATGGGATAATGAGGAACAGTCACAGTGGGGATATTCTCTTAGAGACTCAGCTTAAGCAACTCTCAGAAATCACCACCAACAGGATTGAAGAGAGTCATACTTCAAGGTGACAACTACTCTATGCTCAGAATTGGAGCAGAATTTTGTTCAAATTATTCCACGCCTTATACAGAGGGACCTAGAGCACCAAAAAGCATGGCATTGTTTAAGAATTTGGAGTCAGAAGCTGTGGGTGCAAATCCTGGCTCTGCCACACTCTCTGCTATCCCTGTGCAGTCCACTTAACTAAACCGTGGTCCTTACAGGACAAATGGAAACCAATTTTTCTGTTTTCTAAGGTGGTTGAGATGGTAATCTCCGAATATTGCATAGACAGAACCTCCAATGTAGGCAAGCAAGTGTGGGTGGTCTCCTTGTAGTAAAGTCTCTCCCCTGGAAGCCCTTGAACTCTCAGGGGAAACAAATTAAGTCCCCTGCTGGTGTCCTGAATCCCCTGCCATTTGATAAACAGTCATCATAGTTACTGAGTGAGTCCTCATGCTGAAGTACCCAGATATTAGACTACTCTAGGCAACAATGCTGGGGGGCTTTACATTCTTCATGGGCAGTGGTCCCAACTCCCCATAATCTCTCCTCTCACCCCTCTTCTGTAGGAGTGCCACACACATTTTGTCAATTTTATGGTTTTATACCTAAACTGGTCTTTGTTGAGTGCACTGTAAACACTCATTGTCATGTGGGCTAACATACTTCTTTTTGGTTTCCAAATTTCTAGAATGTTCTAGGGTCTCACTTGGAAAAAAAAAAACCTAGAAAGCTGTACGGTTGAGAATTATGTAATTTACTGCATCCTGATTCCTGTGGGACACAGCTATAAGTAAAGTAATAGTCATATGAAAAATAAATCAGTAAATAAAGATTCCACATCTGTATACCTTAGCATACACTGCAGTGTATGAAAAACTTTGACCAAATCCTGTCCATCTAATTGTAGCCCACAGTTCGAAAGTGCTTTGTATCACTGGCACGTACATGACAACAGAGTCCGCACCCATAGCAGACATAATTAATGAACCACACACTATTCTCCTGTGATTCAACACTCCCATCCCGAGTCCTGTTACCACATGAGATGAAGCCCATTTACCACCTGGCTTATGCAATCAATCATTACATTTTTTGTTTAATCACCCTCATTTTTTTCTACTTAAAAAAATTTATTTTTCCATCTCCCCTATTTCCTTAGCTCCACAGTGACCATTACCCTGGGGGAAGTTTTACAAGAAAAATACAAAATGCAATACATAAAAGGGTTTTCAAATGAAGTCATGAGAGAGGTATCATGAAAGAAGCGGCTCTTGGAATGTGAATATTGAAACAGCAACACTAATAACCACCACCATTTAGCAGAGGGCCTGCTTTGTACCAGGCATGAGTCTGCCCTTGATCTTCCCACTTCTAACTACAACAACCACACTTCGAGGTACTTGTTATTTTTTTCCCATCTTATATATAGAGAAGCTGAGGCTCCAAGGTAGTTAAGTCACTTACTTGGAGTCATATAGCATGTAAGTGGCAGAGCTGGGATTCACCTTTGCAAAGCCCTGATGGATTTTCATATGTAGGAATGGAAGGGAAGTGACAGAAGAGGATCCAATAAGTGGAAATTGTTTAACTATGTAAAACGTATTGCAGTTAGTATGCAGATGGTGCAAGCAGAGTTCACGAGATGATCTGAACAGCCCAGAAGACAGGGAGCCACCTCTGGTTACTGAGCACTCACTTGGGTTAAGAGGAAGAAACCATGAGTCCACTAGGAAGTTTCTGCAGAGGGGAAGCCCTGGGCCTCAATTCCTGCAGTCCTGGTACAGAAGGGGACAGTCCTCCACGCGGGGCTCAAGGTCTGCCTTCTCCAGAGTGTGCTGAGGACTGGCAACGTCCAGAGGATGGTAAGAAGGGTCCTGTCCCTTCACAGGGTAGAGAGTAGAGGTCGAAGGGTCAGTGGTATCCTGGTGGACCCAGGGAGAGTCTAGCTTTAGTCATGTCATCCTTTGGTTTGGTCTTACTTGACAGCCCCTGTAAAGTTGAGCCACCTAGAGGAGGGAAGGTGAGTTGGTGCCACCAGCCTGTATCCTGCACAGTAACTTCTGGGGCTGGGGGGAGTGCAGCTGTGAGAATTAGGAGTGAGGGGTGGTGGTGGTGGGTTGTACATGGCAGTGTGACCTGAGTGGGAAATAAGGGAGCAGAACCGTTCCATAATGCCCTATTCTGGGTATGTATGTGTGTGGCGGGGGGCAGGGGTACCATAAGCAGGGAGTGAGAAATGGGAGGCTGGCTTCAACCACGATGTCCAGAGTTCCAGAGTCAGAATGAAAGGCGGAGTAAGAGGAAGCTCATAAACAGTTAGCCAGCTTGGAATGGTATTTGGGACCCTTCTTTGAGGACAATGAGGATAAACAGACTTCTGTTTCAGTGAAAGGAATTTGAGGCATTCCGAACATGAGCACCCTCATTCACCAAGTGTCCCCCTCTCCTGTTGCTTAAGGAGAAAACACACATGAATTTTTTCCAGGTGGATCTCAGGCCTCTTGAAGGACCTCAGCCCTGAGTCCCTCTTGACATGGGCATGTGGTGCACCCTGGGTCCATTTCTCCTCCCCACTCTGTCTGCTCCCTCTTTTCCCATGATTTCTGTCCCAGGCCCAGGGAACTAGCCACCTGAAGGACCCCTCAGTGTTGAACTCTGCCATCCACTGCCTGTGCCCTGCCTCTCTGCTCCATGGTTCTGGTGAAATGGGCTCAGGCTGTGCGTGCTGAGGCACATCGTGCTGCAGGCAGGGCTGTGGGTAACAGGGAAAGAACAGGCCGTGATTGCTTTCCCACCAAAGTCAGGTCAAGTCCTTTTCAGCGTACACACGTGGAATGACCCTTGTGTCACTTACACTCTTGGAATGGTCCCCATCTTACTCAGAGCAAAAGCCATTTCACAACAGCCCACAAGGCCTTGCACCCTCTGATGACCCCTGTCCTGTGTCACCTCCCTGACCTCTGCTCAGCCACTCTGGCCTTCTTGCTGTTTCTACCACTTGCCAGGCACTCTCCTGCCTTAGGCCCAGAAGGCACCTGCCAGTCCCTATCCCCAGAAAGCCACACTATTACTTTCCACCTTCCCCCAGGTAGTGGTCCAAGTGTCCTTTCCCAAATTCAAAATCCTTCCCCAGTGCTCTGTCCCAATAGCACTTTACATCAAGTGACATGCCATTTACTTAGTTCATTTGCACATCATCTGCCACATATCGCGAGACATCAGCTCCACGGGTGGGGGTTTCTGTCTCTGGCTTTAGTAGCATTCAGCAACCATCCGTTTGGTGATGGGCCATCATTGCCCACTCTGGGGCTCAGTTTCTTCATTTTAAAGTGGGCACTTGCAACAGATCACTCAGCCATTTTCCCTCCAACTATAAATTCTGCCCTTCTAGAAGAAGACACAGAGAGCACTTGTCTTCTAGGAACTTACAGTCCGAATAAGGAGGCTCAACAGACACACCAGTGTGGAAATGTGTTCCACAGACACTGAACGGGAGGAGGAGGTGGTGAGTTGGGAGGCCGGCTCAGGCTTCTGGACGCTCCAAGCTGGCAGTTTGGGGTCAGGGCTGACATGAACTGCAGCCTTCAGCATGAGACCTGGGTCTGACCTGGGCTGTGGTGGCAAAGCTCTTCTCTGGCCCATATTGCCTGGCCTCTCCCCACCCTCACAGTGCTGGGGGGAGAAGGAGCTGCCATCTCAGAGACCCTGCCCTGGGAAGCCTGAGCCACAGACGCTAACCTGCAGGCCCTAAGAGGTGGCTCAGCCCACATCTTGAACTCATTTTCCAGCACGAGGGAGTCTGGTTTGATGTCACAGTCCAAGGCACGTGTTTACTCAGCTTCTCCGCTCCCCAGCCCAAGGAGAGATAACTGAACTTGATGGATAACCACTAATTGGATCATTACCTTCATTTCGAAATGATTGCTCCTAGCCACTGGGGGCATTAGTTCCAAGCTGGGCACCCCCCAGGCCAGCAGTCTCCACCAGCTCAGGCCCCAGCAGGACTGTGACCCCCACAAGGGCTCACAGCTGCACTCCTGCCTGACTCTATCTTCCAGCCCACCCCTCCCCTGCCCCACTCCTGCCCAGCCTGCCAGGGTGCACCTTGTCCCCACTAGACTGCATGCTCCAGGTCCAGTGCTCTCGGGGACACCAGTTCCCGCCAACCCCTCCTGTCCCTTCCCGAGCACGGCCTCCTGCCTATATTCTCTGCTTGTCCGATACACCAACAGTTGGCCTCTCCCAGCAGGAACAGGATCCTGGAGGTCAGGGCAACCTCTTCCATCAGGAGTCCCTTGTATTGCTGGCACTGGGCTGGGCACACAGTGGTGGCTATTGGTTGATTGATGTTATGGGGTAGGAGGGAGGGAAGGGAAATTGATTCCAGCTGAAGACAGGTTGGGAGGCAGGCACAGGCAGAAGGTTATGGATGACTGGGGGTGGGGCAGGGAGGGTCAGTAGCTCTGAAGGAGCCCCTACCCCACCCCTCCGCCCTTGCAACTCTGACCTGGGAGAGTCTGGGCTAAAAAAAGTAGTTTATAGAAGTCATCCCTTTGAAAGGGACTAAATAAATTATCATAACTCCTGAGGTAAAATATTATAGTCATTAAAAATGCCTCAAAGAATATTTAGTGATATAAGGAAATGTTCACACTAAATGATAGAAAAAGAAGTTACAAAAGATAATGTATGATATTCCATTCAACAATGTTGTTAAAACTCTAGATGCATGGAGTAATGATAACTGGCATTTATTGGGTGCTTACTGCATGCTCTGCACTGTGCTTTGGCCTTCGTGTGTTATCTCATGCAATCTTCATATCAATCCTAGGAGCGAGGTGCTTCTCTTATCCTTGCTCTGCATATGTAAAAACTGAGGCATGAAAATGAAATTTCCCAAGATCACGCAGTATAAGCTGTCCTACTTGGAGCCAAAGTTTGGACTGCTTAATTTTGTGAAGTCATTGAAATTCTAAATTTCCTCTGCTGCCTAGAGGGCCCTCAGACAGGGAGAATAAGGTCACAACTGTGTGAAAATCACATTCTAGGGGACAGAAGTTGGAGGTCGGCAGTGAGGAAGCCTGACCAGCCATCGTGGTATGCCTCCAGAGAAGCAGGGGCAGGGAGCAGATGGGAGGCAGCTCTGGCTGAACAGGAGGAAGATCGTCTCTGAAGGATGCTGAGCAGCAAGGAGGCCTGCATCCCAGGCAGTGATTAAGGATGAGTGGGGGACCATTTCACAGCAGGATGATCTCTGAGGGCTTTCCATTCTCACAATCTGTGAACACTGCCAGCCTGGGATAAAATTTAGAGTTTCTCTTGGTTGGAGGCTGAGCAGAGAATCCAGGGGCTCGGGAACAGCTGTTTTGCCCCCTCTAGGAGGAAGAAGGGTGCCATTTCCTCCAGGCACCCTCCAGATTTCCTGAATAACTTTCCTCCCAGCACACTCTATCAGCTCTATGTGCTGATGACCCTAGAGCCCAAGGTCAAATTTTTAAATTATTTCCTATGAAGGTCTACCAGGGAGAATGGTTGCAGCAGGGTCATTCCAGCCCAATAACAGTATTTTCCTGTGGATAATGATTTTGGGCAGGGAGACTGAGCCTGCTCTTGCCTTTTAGGACCTCTTAAGATATGTCTGGCCAACCTGGAATGGCTTGGGAGCTCTTTAGAGAGTCCGTAGATAGTTTTCCAGGCAGCTCCTGGCCTTTAAATTCAAGTTGACAGCATCCCTTTTCATAGTGCCCACTGGTATTGATGGTGGTGCTTGGTAATGTGTCAATTAACTTCTCTTTATTGCCCAACTACCCAGCCCTATGAATGTAGGCACCCATGTGCGTGCGCTCCCATGTATGGGTGGGTCGTGGGGAGTGCCTAAGAAGGAAGGCATGTCCCTACTCCAGGAATAAGACTTGTCTAACAGGAAGAGTTGAGCAGGAAGCAGCCTGTGACTGTCAGAAAAAGGTCCAGGTAACCCTGTGACCTTAATAATGGATGAAATATTCCTTTATTCTAATTTAAAGAGATCATCCTCCAAAACTCATGTTGAAATTTAATTGTCATGTGGGAGAGAGGGAGAAGGGCTAAAGATGCTCCTTGTGCTGGTAAAGACACAGGACGGAAACTGTCACCTTGGTTAGCAAGATTAGAGTTAGGGCCAAGGAGTGGAATCAGCTCAATAGATTGATATAAGAGGAAGCACTTAAAGGAGAGACCCAGAGCTACCTGAGGAAAGTGTGGAATGTGGAATTGGTTGGTTCTCTGCACCTAAAACAAGTGGGTGAATTCTGAGGGGGAATTGATAATATCTATGCCCAAAGTCCATGGGGCCTACACAAGAAGTTAACTAACTCCTCCTGGGCCCAAGGCCCTGAGGAAAGAAGAAGGTGATATTAAGACAAAGGAAGGGTCTGGGGATGTGGCTCAATCGGTAGCGCGCTCTTCTGGCATGCGTGCGGCCCGGGTTCGATCCTCAGCACCACATACAAACAAAGATGTTGTGTCCGCTGAAAACTAAAAAATAAATATTAAAAAAAAAAAAAAAGACAAAGGAAAAAAACCAGGGATCCAAGAAGGACAGGCCATGTCAGAGGACATGAAGAAATTAGAAAAGTCATTTAATCTCTCAGAGCCTCATTTCCATCGTTTGCAAACTGTAGATGATAAATGTCTCCTACTTTATGGAATCGTAACGCTGGAATGGTCAAGAGTTTGAAAGTACAAAGCACAATGTGAATATAAATCATCGTCGTCGTCATCATCATCATCATCATCATCGTCATCATCGACTGGCCAGTCTCTTCAGTGTTTTGTGAGAACCTCATACCCATATGGGATTTTGAGACTTTGCTCATGCTTTTTTTTTTAATATTTATTTTTTAGTTATAGGTGGACACAATATCTTTATTTTATTTTTATGTAGTGCTGAGGATCAAACCCAGTGCCTCATGCATGCGAGGTAAGCACTGTCCCTCTGAGCCACAATCCTAGCCCTGCTCATGCTTTCTTTACCCACTTGGAAGTCTCCTGCATTAGTTAGGGTTAGACTTGGATACAAGTAATAGATGACCCCAAATGACAAGTGGCATGTTTCTCTCTCGTGTAATAGTCTGGAGGCACTCCAGGGTTGGTTTGGATGACCCAAGATCCTTCTATCTTGTGCCAATTTCAAGGTTACCTTATGGTCCAAGATACCTGCTGGAGCTCCAATTCTTGCATTTACATTTCAGGAGGGAGGAAGGAAAGAGAGCAGGCTTCCTATGTTTAAGGATACATTCTGGGAGCTACATATACCACTTCTTTATATATCTCATTGGGCAGAACTTAATCACATGGGCACATCTATTTTAGGAGAAACCAGTAAATGCGGTTTTTATTCTGAGTGGTCAGGCGCCCAGCTAAAACTCAGGATTATATTATCACTGAAAAAGGTTAAAAAAAAATACATGGGAAGAACTCGAGTCTTTATCATTCCCTTCATTTATTCTCTTTGGATCCATATTCATTATTTTTTAAAATATTTTATTTTTTAGTTGTAGTTAGACAAAATAATTTTATTTTATTTATTTTATTTTTATGTGGTGCTGAGGATTGAATCCAGGGCCTCACACATGGTAGGCCAGTGCTCTACTGCTGAGCCACAACCCCAGCCCCCTTGATCGATATTTGTTCTTCAAGAGCAAGTCAAGTTAATCTGCAAAATAGGGAGTTTTATCAGGCACATACAGAGTTAGTCCATACTCGTATGTTTTCCTTATGCCAGGAGGTGAGCTAACTGCTTTCATGGGGCATCTCATTTACCCTGAATCACAAGGGGCTGGGCACAGTATGGTCTCATTGTGGAAGATGAGAAATGTCAGAGATGTGAAATGTCGTAGTTGAGGTTCTCTGGAAAGTGATCTCTGAGATGGAGATTAGCAATGAGTGGGCAAGATGTGTTTTAGAGAGTGTTTTGGGGGATTCATGCCTGTACAAAGGAGGGGCTGGGAGCAGGACAGGGCAGAGAGAGGTGAGCAGAGATGCAGTTCCAATAAGATTCTGAGCCAACTCCCCAGGAACTTTTGGGGCCAGGATAGCCTGGCAGCATTATTCCAAGTTGGCACTAGGGGAACTCACATAGGTCACTCAGTGGACCCTGGCTGCTTTAGAAGGGAGCCTGATCTTGGGCAAATCACTGTCTTTATCTGAGGCAATCTCTATAGGAAGTTGGCATCTGAGGACTTTCTATAGGTAGCCCTTCTAAGGGGCTGCAAGTGGATACTGGAAGGACCAGGGAGCTACCATATCAAGCTCATGCTAAGCTGCAATGACAGAGATAGGAATAGTACCCAGGACATCTGACTCAAGCAATCGGGCTTTTCCTACTGTGCAGAGGTTGCAGTGGTTAAATGACTTGCTTGAAGTCACAGCTAGCAGGTCAAACCCACAAGTCAAGCACCCCATCTCTACTCCAAACCAACGGGCTGTGTTGCCCCGCTGGATCTCATTGGTTCTTTCTCCTGGAAACTCTTCCTCTGTATTTCCTAAGCTCCATGCTCATTCTTCTTTCTAAATGAACTCTGGCAGTTACTAATACTCTGGTCTCCCAGGGGCTCAGCCCCCTGCCAGCACCGCTGCAGTCCACTCAGAGAGCCAAGGCTTAATGATTGTGGCACTGGGTGCTGCTCTGGGAGTCCCATCTGTAAGTGCTGTGGGGTTCAGAGGAAGAAAGGAAGGACAGTCCTGGCTGGATCAGAAGCCCTCTGCTCACGCCTGCTCCACCCCACCCATCACAGGCTGCTAGAGGTGGGGCCATATTCTCTCCTCTTTCAGAGCCCATCAAGTGCTTAGAAGTTGGAAAGGATATTAGAATTTCATGACTGAGGGGCTGGGGATGTGGCTCAAGCGGTAGCGCGCTCGCCTGGCATGCGTGTGGCCCGGGTTCAATCCTCAACACCACATACAAATAAAGATGCTGTGTCCGCCAAAAACTAAAAAATAAAATATTAAAACTCTCTCTCTCTCTCTCTCTCTCTCTCTCTCTTTCTCTTTAAAAAAAAAAAGAATTTCATGACTGAGCTGGATATAGTGGCACATGCCTGTACTCTAAGCAACTCAGGGGGCTGAGGCAGGAGGATCACAAGTATGAGGCCAGCCTCAGCAACATAGTTAAGCCCTAAGCAACTTAGCAAGACCCTATCTCAAAATATAACAATTAAAAGGGCTGGGGATGTGGCTCAGTGGTTAGGTGTGCCTAGGTTCCGTCCCTACTACCAAAAAAAAAATGTTTTTTTTCCCTTCAGCTAGAGAAAGATAGTCAAGTTTCATGTCCTAGAATTCAGAAAACTGAGGCCCATGATTTATAAGCAGCATGATTCATACCAGATCACAGCCAAAGAAAAGTTCCATGGCTGGCTTTGGAACCTGGGTTTCAAAGGTCCCAGTTTGCCCACCCCCCCATGCTGAACTGCTCCTGCTGCGTGAGGGGCATTCAGAGGGGCTGGACGCAGAATTCTAACTTTTCCTGCTTTTTGGTCTTCTCGGCAAAGTGCTGAAGACCATCACTGTCACAATAAGGAAGGCAACAACACACAGGAACAGGACCAGCAGGTCCCTCCAATTGCCCCGTTGCCCTATGACTCATCTTCACTAACCTGGCTGCCTCCTTGCTGGTCCAGGACATTTGCCCCAAGAAAGAGGAGTTAGGGGAAGAGGGTTCAAAAGTTCTTTCTATTCAGGGCTTAACACCTGGGGCTTCAGACAATGCCAAGTGGCTGAGAAGATTTAGGAATGAGTCTATAGGAAGCCAGAGTGTAGCAAGCTTTAGATCAACAGTTCAATATGCAGAAAGCTCTTGCCCACCACCCACGAGAAGATTCCTAACACACTAACCTGCTTCTTCTCCCGAAACATCTTAGCTCCACGAAGCAATAAAACAGTCTGGCCTGAGTTACAGAACTTCTTTGAAGTCCCAGAGAGGCCCATAAATAAGGTAGGTACTTTGGAAGGGCTGGGGCGGGGGGTTCATTTTGAGGGATCCCTACACAACTCTTTTAGAGCCCATATTGATTTGTAGCTGCCTCTAAGTCAATTTCCTGGGGCTCATAAATCTTGATTCGAGCAAAACTAAAATGTCATCAATATTTATTTGAGGCATTTCTTACCACTCCTTAGGAAAGGGGGGGGAAATGTCAGCATTCTCACCCGCCACCCCAGAGCAGATATGGGCCACGACCACTCCCAGACTCCATGCAGACCATTTTGTTGTGAACCATAAACCCCGGGTAACAAATGTACCATTTCATGGTCCGAAAGAGCGGTAACTGTCACTGGAGAAATAAAACTGAGTTATTGTTTCCAGTTTCAAAAGAACAGCAACAAGTATAAAAAAAACTGTATGTGATCCCTGTCCTCTTCCCCTCAGACACCTGCAGCCATCTAATGTTTCACTGAATCCTGCCACATAAATGCATAGCTTCACTCACTAATCCATATGGCTCCAGAGACCACTGTTACATGAGAACTTAAACTGATGGGGCCAGGCAGCCCAGGGCAGCTTAATCTTTTTTAATTCAAATCGACTGAGTCCCATGTGGCCTGGGGATGATACCCTATATGCTGCAATCAGACTGACCTAGACTTCTCGTGCTCTAAATGATTAATGAAACTGCCTCCAGTTTGTTTCTATGGTGATTGGAAACCCGACCCGGACAGAGGAATCTGCCATTCACAGTGAACGGAACAGAAAAGGGGGGGGGGGACGGGGACCCTGGCCGATGGTGGTAAGGAAAAGGTGCCCAACTGCCTGATGTACCTCCCCCAGGTCTGCTGCTGGGGCCTTGCAAATCACGGGGCGGGGTGGGGGGAGAGAAGGAAATGGCCTTCAACCAAAGGCAGAATTACTTTACCCCCTCCAAAGGGTTCCCCAAACTCTTAAGAAAAGTTAAAGCAAACGACTAAAGAAGAAATTCCATGCATTTAATTCCATACATTTAATCCCCCAAATAAATATGTGGGTTCATAAAATAAAACTCTAAAATCTTTAATCCCTTCTTTAGAATGAATGGTTTTGCCCATTTTATACATTATGAAAGCTGCCAAGTAACACGTGTTACCTGTTTACCGTCTGGTGCTGTGTGGTTTTATGTCTTTCTCTTCTTTCTTCTTTTTTTTTTCCTTCATCGAAAATGGGCTGAATTTGGGCTTCATATGGTGAAATTTTGCTGTCAGAACAGAAACTGGCTGAATGGGACATGGTGGGGGGAGTTCGATGCTGCTGACAGAAATGCAAAGGGGGGTAAATGATTAGTACCAAGGTCACCTGCTACCATCCACCTGGTGGGACAGTTGGGACCTGCTTCTGGATGGAGCCCTTTCCTGCTTTCCTGCCATATCCTCCAGAGCGTGCCAGGCGCCCCAGCTCCATGAAATCCTGAATCTTTGGAGAGGTCTCACAAAGAGACCACCCAGGGTTGTACTTTGCCATTTTAAAATCTGAGGCCTAATCGGCTGCAGCTACAAAACGAGGGCCCCTGAGTGTGCAAGCCAGTGGGGGGCTGTGTTCCCTGTTGGATTCTCTCCTGCTGCCCAATGTCCTCTCTTCACTTGGTCACTGATCACCTCCTGCAACACACAGTCCCCCTACACGTGAATCTTCAGTGGCCCGAGTTCCTGACCAAAGAAATTCCATACTTTAGCAATCACACAAGGCTCTCTGAGGCTTCTGCTCATTTCTCGTCCCACCTCTGCCTCCTGCTCATCTCTGGTGATTGACCTTTTCATTCCCTGACCTTCCTCCATGATTTTCCAGTTCTGTCTTTGCTCCTGTGGTTGCCTCTGTCCCCATGCCCTCCCCATCTCTATCTATTGAGAGAGTCCTCTGCTCCCAACACCCAACTCACATATCACCTCAGCAATGGGTCCCCTACCTCCCTTCCCTGGTGGTGTGTCTTTTCTAAACAGTGTGTCCCTGGTGCCGCCTTGCAGGATGGGAAATCTTGTTCTCCATCACAGAACTTGGCGCACAGTGTGTGCTCAATTCATGTTTGTTAACTTGAATTTTTTTTCCCACCTTCCTCCTCACAGGGAGGTTCACCTGGCTGCCATATCTGTTGTCCCTCCATAGTCACTGTTATCTGTCCCTGATGAACGAGGGATTCAGGACCTCATGAAGCTCACCTTTTTAGCTCAGCTCCAAGCCCTCCTTCTGATCAAGATGGAGCTTATCTGGCCTGAGTTTCTGCAAAAGTTTCTTAAAATTGAAACCTTCCCCATTGCAGACCTGAGGGGTCCCGGCCAGTTCAGAGTGCTGTTTGGAGGGTGAGGCAGAGCCCAGCCTCCCACCCTGGCCCCTCTGTGGCAGCCTCAGCTAGCGGGGCCTACACCTGTCAGGCAGGGCCCACCTCTGCCCCTGGGCTCCCTCAGGAGGACCTCAGCCAGCCTCTCCCCTGACCCACCAGACCTCCTTACCAGCTGCTGCTGGCGAGCATTCCCATGGCTTATCTGACTCCTCCACTGCGGGTATCGTGTGTGTCCGCTTTGTTCTCTGAAGACACAGGTGATAAAACTTGGGTGTGAGGCTCTGGCAGAGAGGGAGAGGTGTCCAGATGCCAAGGAACAAGTATTTGGGTGTGCACAGTGAAAGGCAGAGAACGTTAACACCTGCTCCAGGCAGGTGACCAGCCGGAGCAGACATGTCCTCAGCACAGCTCTGGCCTCTCATCTGTAGCCCCTGTCACACTGCAGAGCTCACAGGTCACAGTCTGTGAGTGGTAAAGAGTCACTCTGATCTGTTCCTCTTTGTCTCCCTTTTCCACCCAAAAGCCATTGGCCGTGTCTAGACATTTTTCAAATTGCATTTTATTTTCAAGGATTCAGAAAAGTCGGATTGTTTCCATCGGAAGGTTCCTTTGGGTGCCGGGCTGGGTGGACCAGGAGTACTTGGGGATGGAGTCTGCAGCTGAAGGAGGAATGTGAGACGTGCAGGAGACACCAAGGAGAGGAACTGAAGCCATGAATATTTAGAGAGAGGGAGAGTGGAATTCAATCTGACACCGATCCACAGGAGGATTGGATTGATAGCAATAGCCTAAAATTAGAAGCAGTCTATCACGGGAGTTTAGAGCTCAGGCTCTGGAGACAGACTAGGTTAAAAGCTTGGAATTTGCCACTTACCAGCTGAGTGTCCTTGGGGAAGTTACTTAACCTCTCTGTGCCCCAGCTTCCTCATCTGTAGAGATAACAATGTATTTCCTCTATGGTACTGTCGTGAGTCCATGCAGCAGTGCTTGGCACACAAGTAAGTGCATACTAGCTGTGGTTGCAGTTGAATAAAGACCCCTTCTTAGATCTTTTGGGATCTTTCTTTCACTCAGATCTCCCTCCACTGCTTTCCGAAATCTCCCCCTCCACCTTTTAATTTGTTTTGAAGAATAAGAGGGTGCGATGAACTGAAAATGTGAGTTTCTCCAGAATTCATGTTGAAATCCTAACCCCCAATGTGGTGGCACTGGAAGGTGAGACCTTTGGTTAGTCATCAGTCTTGTGAGCAGGGCCCTCTCAAATTGAATTAGTGCCCTATGAAAGAGACCCTCCCTAGTCCTTCCTTTACCATGTGAGAATGCTCTGAGGAGTCAGCTGTCTGCAAGCCTGAAAAAGGCCCCCACCAGAGCCCAACCATGTAACCTTTAGGGTGAAGATCCAGGGAAATGTCTCTAAGCAGTTCAAAGAGTTGAAGCAGAGGCTCAATCCCAAGGATCACTCCCCTCATGGCCTGAGTCCCCCAAACCCAGCTCTGAAAAGCTTGACTCTCTGAGGTGTCTCCGGTCCCTGGTAGGTGCTCAACAAATACTTGCAGAATGAAGAAAATGTGTTCATGGGTATATGAATCAAAACATCCCATTGTATCTCATGAGTATTTACAAATATTTTATCAATCAAAAATATTTTTTTTAGATTTAAAAAAATAAGTGTCCTTAAGGAGAACTTTGTAAACAGTTCTATACATTTATACAGTGGAGGGATTAAGTGGCCATGCTGTGGTAATAGTTTGATAAGTCAAAGGAAGGCATGTACTCCAATAGCAGTTCATACTAATACTGCCTCCTAGGGGTGGTGGCGAGCGGGTTAGGGGACAGAACCATTGCATTGCTAAGTGGGGGTGAGGCTGAGCAGATCCCTGGGCACTGTACCCACTGCTTTTCCTGTGTCTAATGGATGCTTCAGGGCTACCAGTTTCAAGGAGTGTCCTATGATGAGCCTGCCCAGGACTCTCCAGATCTTTGCCTGACCCTTGTCCACCTCTGGGTGAACCACGGGGAGCAGCAAAGACTAGCTGGCAATGAAGGAGGTGAGAGCAGAGAGCTTGACCCAAATTCAACTACCAAAGACAAAAGCTCCTCCTACTAGTTAGATTCTGAGAAGAACAATCCAGAAACACAGGCCATTCCCCCCAAAGTCGTAGGAGTTGGTACCACACTGAACACAGCCTGCCCCCATGGACAGAGTATGGGTCATGATGGAGGGTGGGGACGGGTAATGGGGACAGGGATAAAACTGATCTGATACCAGGGTCAGTGGCTGGTTTGGAGCTGCATGCGTGGCAACCAGCATTGTTCAACGTCTCACACACCTATCTTGTCTCACAGTGCCCCTGAGCATCTGTCATTCACCCTTCCAGGAGTCTGACATCAGATTCCCTTCCACCCTCCTCTGTCTGCCTCCTTGCAGTATCTGGGCACAGAAAAGGTGCTCAGGAAATACCTGCAAATGGACCGGTGACCTCTGCAGGAGGTCATATAGCTTGAGATCCCAATGCTCCCAGGTTTCTGCTGCATCCACCACTGTGCCTCATGTGATGCAGGCTACTGCTGACACATTTGTGGAAAAATCATGGCCTGGATTGAGGTCTCTGACACAGCACAGCTCTATTTTTTTTGATCTGTTTGGTTAGAACAAAAGGCCTCAGTCCCTCAAATAAGTCTTTATCTTCTGATTGTTTTGCTATGAAGCAAACCCATAGCAATGTCAGCAGTGTGTCATGAACACTTATGGATCATGTACCACTTGCTGGATACTGTGCCAAGTGCTTCGCATGTGTCATCTCATTTAATTCCCTCAGTGAGCCATGCAGGTAGATACCACCGGGAAGGCTGGCCTGAGTCAAGTGGCCATGCTGTGGTTTGGGCAGCCTGAATTCACCATTGCCAGCTGCCACTTGTTGGTGAATGTCTTAACCTGGCTGTAAAATGGGGATGAGAAATGTACGTGTGTTGCAAGGCCCTGGTGAGAACTGGGGAGATGAGGGTGCGCAGTGCCCCCAAATGCACACGCTCTATTTTCAGGATATTTTAGCTGTTATTGTCATTAGTCCCTGGTTTAAAAATAAGGAAGGTGAATTAAAACATGATTTCATAGCTTGATCAACATTATATAGTAAGCGATGCACTAAGATTTGAGCCTGTCTGATGCCCAAATTCTTGCAATCTCTGCACTACACTACAGTGAACAGGACTTACTTGTCTTGGCCTCCAGGCACAGTGCTGGTCAGTTTGTGACCAATTATTTTGCTTAACATTCCAACTAATTCTATGAGATGAATTTATCTCTGGGGCAGGGTCCAAGAGGAGCTTCCGGCTGGGCTGATCTGAGGGAGGAGGTCTGAGAGGTCCATGTTGGGTCTGAGAGGTTTGCCCTGGTAGGTCCATTCACAGAGGACAGTGCAAAGTGTCATGTGGGTCACACAACAGAATTATCTACACTGATGGAGAGGTCAAGTTTTCCTAGGACAGAAGTTCCACCTAAAACAACTATAAACTCTCTGTGAACAGGTGTGTGTGTGTGTGTGTGTGTGTGTGTGTATGTGTGTGTGTTGCTGGGGATTGACTGAGGGGACCTGCTACGAAGAACTCTGCTACCAAGCTGCCTCCCCAACCCAAGAACAGGGTGTTTTTGTTTTTTACTTGTGTACCTCTCTGTACCAGATCTCATAGTACCGACATAGTGTTTAATAAATATTTATTGAAAGAATGGAAAGGAAACTGGATAGGGTGTTTGAGGCAGAGATAATAGTGTGTGCAAAGGCCCAGAGGTGCAAGAGAGGACAGCTCAGCAAGGGAATGAGTTGGTTGGGCCTAGCCCAAACCAAGGAACTTTTTTCACACAGAAGTGCTGCTCCCTGTGGGCAGGGCAGGATCCCTAGCTTGTGAGTTCTATCTCTGTCTCTCTCTTTCACACACACACACACACACACACACACACACACTTATTTACAGTTTTAAAAGCACTGGACTTTTTTGTTTGTTTGTTTGAATTAAAAATTTGGCTTTGGGATAGATTCACATGCAGTTGTAAAAAAATAATACCTTTCAGCTGGCTTCCCCCAACTGGGTACAAAACTATGTATAATATCACAACTAGGAAATTAACAGTGACACAACCCACTCCTCTGATTCTGACATCACCAGCTTTACGTGTGTGTATTCAGTTCTACCCAATTACATTCAGCCTCTAGTATTTACCACCAGAGTCAAGACATTGAGTCCCATCACTGCAAGAATCCCTTACTTCTGGAAATCCGTCCTAATCCTCTGTACTTTTGTCATTTTTAAGAATTGTATAGAAATACAATCCTACCAGACAATATAATGTCTTTTAAAATTACCTTTTGAAAACCAGCACAGTCAGTCCCCTTGAGGTTCGTCCAGGTCGCTGCATGTACCTACAGTGTGTTCCTGCTTGTTGCTTTGGAGGGTTCCACGCTGGGGATGTACCACGGTGTTGAACTTCATTCATTGGAAGACATCTGGGTTTCTTCCAGTTGTTGTCTACTGGGAATAAAGTTGCTATAAACATTTATGGGCAGGCTCTTGGTGTCAACATAAATGTTCTCATTTCTCTAGGATAAGTGGTCAAGGGTACAATCCCTGAGTCATATGCTCATTGCATGGTCTGTTTTATGAGAAATGGTCAAGCTTTTCCAGAGTGACTGTCCTATTTGTATTTTCACCAGCAATACCTGAGTGATTGGCATCTTTTATGGTTTGGGTCTGGAATGTCCCCCACAGGATAAGGTGTCAAAGGCTTGGTTCCCAAGCAGCAGTGTTCAGAGGTGGGGCTCTGGGGAGTGATTGAGTCATGAAGTCTCATTAGTGGATTAATCCATTGACAGATTATAGTGGATGGCACTGTTGGGAAGTGGTGGAAACTATAGAAGGTGAGGCTTAGTAGGAGGAAGTACGTCATTTCATACCCTAGAAGGGGATACCTTGTCCCCATCTTCTCTCTCTTTCTCTACTTCCCAGCCACCTTGAGGTGAGCAGCTCTGCTTGGCCATGGTGTTCTGCCATGTCCCTGCCATGCCAAGGGACCATGACCAAAACCTCTGAAACAGTGAGCCAAAATAAAATATTTAAAAAAAATTTTTTTTTTTAGTATCTTGTCACAGTGATGGAAAGCTGGCATAGTACCCTTGCCCACATTTGATGTTGTCACTATTTTTTATTCTAGGCTTTCTGATAGGTGTGTGAATAATTTTTTATTATATATTTTATTTTTAATTATTGTTTTTTCTGAGGTGAGAGATTGATTCCAAGGCCTCTTGTGTGCTAGGCAAGAGCTCTGCCACAAAGCTACTTGACCAGCCCTACATTTTTTTGTGTGTGTGTGTGTGGTGCTGAGGATTGAACCCAGGGATTGTGCAGGGGGCAGGGCAAGCACTCTACCAACTGAGCTATATCCCCAGCCCCCAGCCCTACTTTTAAAAGTTCTCACCACAGTCTTCCAGCTTTAAATCTAGGACTTTATCAATAATAATAGCGGTTGCCGTTGACGAAGCCCATCCTCTTCAGGTATTGGATGTGAGTTGTCTTATTTGATCTCATTGGCTCCTCGATGCGCGCTCGGGAGGTGGCGCAGTGAGGCATCACAGGCTCGGGCATTGCTGAAACAGTTAATGGGCCTCAACCATGAACGGCCCCTCTGTGTATCTGCTTTTCTGTTTTCCTTTTCTTTTCTCAGTTTACTCTTTTGTCCCCTCCCCGGGTAGAAAGGAACTGGGGACATTCAGGACCTTGCCGTTGCCTTTGAGACAAGCACCAGATGGATGAGGACAGGCTGGAGCGTCAAGGAGCCAGAGTGGGGGAGTGATTGATGGGCTTTTGGTGCCTCCCACTTCCTGGTTCATGGATCTGTACTGACCAGCAAAGCGGGACACACACACACACACACACACACACACACACACACACAGTATTCTCCTCTTCTCTTCTCTGGTCGCCACCTGCATTCTTAAGCCCTGTGGCTCTGCCCTGGACTGAAAATGCCTCTGGCCTCTTTCATGTGGGGCAGGGTCCCAGTCACCTCCCCATGGCCTCCTCTGGCAAATGGAAGCCCTTGACCACTCCAAGTCCAAGTGAATCCTGGCCCTCGCCCCAGAGCAGCAAGGAAGGAAAAACACACAGCTAAAGCAGCAGAGAAGTCCCACAAAATCTTAGGTAGAGCTGGAAGCAGCCCCACGTCTCAGAGCTGACAAAAAGCCTGGAAACCAAAAGAGTACTAATCAATCAATCAACGTCCTGGGACGTTTTCCAGCACCTTTTGCTTGAAAAGTCTTTAACAGAAAGTTGAGCTGGAAGGACCTTAGGGGCCCTCTCCTTTTCCCCCATTTTACAAATAAACAAAATCCATCTGTGAAGGGACCAAGGGCAGGGACAAGAAATGCACATTTGCCAAACATCATTTATTTTCCAGTCATTTTTCAGGTCATCTCATCGCACTGTGACATTGAACCTGATTTTTTTTTTGTATGTGGGTTTTTTTGTTTTGTTTTGTATTTTTAATTTTGGGGTGAGGAGGCTGAGATTCAGAGGGTTTAAGAAATTTGCCTGACATCCCCCAGCTTCCTGGTAGCTGCCACCAGGATTTGAAAGTCAGTCCCAACCCTACTCCTTCCTTTCTTACAGATTCAGTTCATGCAACGATAACACACAATAGAAGGAGCAGCTGGGGACCAGACCATGGACTCTTGTCACTAACTTAATGGGTGACCTTAGGCAAACTAATTACATTCTCTAGGATTCTTGTTTCTTTATTTGCAAAATGAAAAAAAAAAAGGAGATGGCCCCCAAGGTCCCTTTCCAGCTCACATATTCTATGCTGGGGACCTAAAGAACAGATTACGTGTTGATTATCACATGAGGGCAATCTGTAATGCACTTTATAGTCCAGCCATGGTGGGGACAATCAGGACGTCTCAGAAGACTGGACAGCTCATGGGGCATAGACCATGACAGGAAGGTGCACTTGGCCGGAGTTAGGGCTCCGACTACCCGTCTGGGTGTGTTTGTTGGCCAGTAAAGAAATATCAAAAGCACCAGGCTTTCCCACCCACCCACTGTAGCAATGGTTTTATTTCAGGTGGACTCTGGTGGCCCAGCCAGGGCCAGTCTCTGCTGCACATGTGGCTGCAGTTCACGCCCCCAGACTTAGACACTCTCCTTCCCATAAGTAGCTTTGACAGAGCTCAGCGGTGTTCCCAAGGTAGTAGCTGTTTTCTTTTAAAAAACAGATGTTGACAACGACGAAGTCTAAAGAGAAGACTGCAATATAACTGGATTTAAAAATCACTTCTATTTAGACGAATTCCCAGGACATGTTTTTTTAAAAAGTATGGTATAAGTTCCTATGTGATTCCTATTACTAGTTCCATTGATGAAAAGGCTCAACCACATTTGGTTTAACGTCCTTAATACAAAGGAGTGCCTCAGAACACACTTCCGGGTGAAAATCATGTAGAATTTTTTTTCCCTTTCAATTAGACCTTACTTTGTGTCAGTGGGCTCCCCGGTTACCTCTCTTTCCTTTTTAAAAATAATTTTAAAAAATGCAAGCTGTCAGTCTCTTTGGTTCATGAGAAAATTGAAGAAAAGCGAAGCAAAAGTAAACAATGATTTTGTTCATATATTTAACTATTTCAAAAACATAAGAAACACATTAATATGATTAAAAGTTCAAAAAGAGCAAAAATTTAATCTGTAAAAATTCTTCCTCCCACCCCATCCCATAGCCACTCAGTTCCCCTCCCCAGAGGGGATCAGCATTGCTGGTTTCCTGTGTTTCCTTTCAGAGATGTTATTCATAAACACACACATATGTACCTGCATGTTATTTTTTCTTTTTCTTTTTCTTTTTCTGGTACTGTAGATTGAACCCAGGACCTTGTGCATGCTAAGTATACCCTGTATCACTGAGACACACCCCCACCCCTAATTTTTCTTTTTCCATAACATACTACACACACTGTTCTATTTTTTTCATTTAACAATATATCCTGGAGATAATTCATCTTCATTATATAAAGGATTTGTCTATTCATATATTTAACTATATAGTATTTCATAACCATTTATTTAGTAAATCCCTTACTGATAGATATTTGAGTTGTTCTCAGTTTAGAGCTATAACAAAAAGGTTGCAAAGAAGTACTTAGTATATACATAATTTCTCACATATGCTCACGTATCTTTAGGATAAATTCCTAGAAATGGAAGTTTAGGGTCAAAGACGTGAGCATTGGTAACTTTGATGAATGACTTTCATTTTAAATCACCTATAATTCCTTATCCAGTATTAGCCATTTCTTGAGTGGCGAGGGGCACAGTGCTCTGTTAGGTACTAGCCTGACTTCTAGGCCAGATGAAGGGGTAGACAGAAAAGAGAGCAACTGGTATGAATCGTTCCATGACACTTGAGTATGAAAATTTCCCGCTAAATCCCATTGAATGTGGATCTCCATTCTACTCTTGCCAAGGTCTGCACTAAGTCCACATTAGTTTCTGAGGTCATTTGTTTTCCTATGGACTGTACCCAAATCCTGGGGTTTTGTGATTACAAAATAAGAGTCGGTCCTTAGACTCAGTCCACATGTACAGTCCTCAGGGTTGTTCTCAGTCTTCCCTAGAAGGCTGAGCAGAGCCTACTACAGCCAGCCCTCTACTGTTCTCATCCACCCTGGGGGGCAGGGAAAGGGGCCCACCAACATGGCTTGCTTCAAATTTGGAATCACCTGCTTTTTACACCTAAAGGAAATTAATTCCTGCCCCTCCCTGTCCCTGGGAATTTACTCAGTTTCCTAGTACAAACCCCTCTGCCTTATGTTCAAAACCCTTTACCTACTTCCATTCCTTCCTTCACCCAATGCTGGGCCCCTCCTAAGAAACCCACTTATCTGTCCAGATAGAACCTTCCTAAAGAAGCCTAGACATGGGACCATAGAAGCTAAGATGCTTTGAGAATTGGAGGAGGGGAAAAATCACATTTCCCTCCCTGGAGTTTCTGTATCCATGGGAATAACGCCAAAATTAATATGTACGTGGATTATTCCACTGCATAAATCAATACATAAAAATATAAAACTCCAACCTCTGGCAAACCCAGTTTTGTTCATTATGTTTTCTGTATCTACAATAGTGCCAGGCACATGGTAGGTGCTCAATAAATGTTTGGTTACCTGGGAATAATTGCAGGCTGGGAATAATTGGAAGGTGAGCCAACAGCATCTCTGAGATGGAACGTTTCTGTATATGTGAAATGCTGGAGCAGTGAAGGGTAGGGAAGGGGTCAGACTGCCCGGGTCTTAGTCCTGCCCGCCAGGGCAGTGATAGCACACTGGGCAAGTGACCTAAACACTATGCCCAGGTTCCTCACCTGGAAGGGAATAATTATACTTTACTCCTAAATTTTTTATGAGGCACAATTGAGATAATGTATATGATTACAATAGCATCCATCATATAATAAAGCATGCAGTACCATTTAGCTATTTATTATTTATTTATTACTTATTTATATATCTGTATTGTACTGGGACTTGAACCCAGGGGCGGTTAACCTCTGAGCCACATCCTCAGCTTTTATTTTTCATTTTGAGACAGAGTCTTGCTAAGTTTTTTAGGGCTTCACTACTTTGCTGGGGCTGGCTTTGAACTAGTGATCCTTCTGCTTCAGCCTCCCGAACTGCTGGGATTACAGGCGTGAGCCACTGTGCCCAGCTATTTAGCTTGTTTAAAAAATATTTTTGTAGTTGTAGATGAACACAATACCTTTATTTTATTTATTTTTATGTGGTGCTGAGGATCAAACCCAGTGCCTTACACATGCAAGACGAGCACTCTACCACTAAGCCACAACCCTAGCCCCTTATTTAGCTATTTTTATTATCTACCTCTACATTGGCATTGAAAACGGAGGGAGAGTATTCCATTTATGAATAAATTATTTACCCTAATTCTCATTTGGATTCCTTCTACTGCTGCAGATACTGATAGCAGAGTGGTTCAGAGACAGACTCAGGAGCTCGACTATCTGGTTCAAGTACTTAATGAAGGTATATACCATGGGGCAAGTTAACTAACTTCTGTGTGTGTCAGTTTCTCCATCTCTAAAATCAGGCTCATACTAATAGCAGCTAACAACCTCTCTCTGCATATTTCCTTATCTTTAAAATACAGATAATAATAAAATCAGCTAATGGCACCAATCTCAGGAGTGATTCCACAGCCATCAAGTGAGTATTAAGGTCTAGATGACTTGGAACAGTGCCTTAGGACTTAGGCCATATTAAGTACTGTGTAAGCATTTGCTTTTCTCATTATTGTACCAGTGACTCTTTTTATACCCGTGTCTTCATTTCATATTCACAACATCCCCGTGGAGTAGATCTTACTATTTTACCAGTGTTCCACAGAAGAAAACTGAGGTGCAAAGATTTGAACTTGGAATCCAGGTTTTAAATACTATTATATATATCCCATCATTTTATGGGTATCTTTGCTCATCCATACAACTATTTCTTGAGGAGAAATCCAACCGAATTCCATGATTTAAAAAAAGATTCTTTTTAAGAACTTTGAAACATAATTAACAAATTACTCTGCAGAGAGTTGTAACCATTTACCATCCCATGGAAGTTATAATAGCATGCATTCTGACTGGATTACTTTCTTCACAGATAAGTAAGTTGTATTAATATTGCTATGCTAATTTTTTAGTTTTTTTTCTTTCTTTTATTTTGATCTTTCTTTGTCCTTATATTTTAGGTTTGCCTCTTGTAAACATTATGTATCTATATTTTAGCTTTTTATCCACTCTAAACTCGATGTGCCATTTTAGGAAAGCCTAATTCATTTACATTTATTATGATTCTGATATCATGGGACTCCCCCCGCCACATATTATTTTTATTTATTTTTTATCATATCTCTTTCAGTTCTTCTTTCCCTTTCTATCTCTTTCGTCTCTTATGGATTGATTGAGTCTCCTTATTCCTCCTTTGTTTCCTTGATTTGTTTGAAATCCCATCTTATATTTCTATTTTTTAGCAGTTGCTCCAAATTTTTTAATAGGTCTATTTAACTTGACAAATTCTAGTCTTCCCAAACAATATTAGGACCTTAAACTGCATTCATTTCAACTTCCCTTCCTCCATTCATCTATGATAATATTACTAAGAGATTACTTTGTTTAGAAAATTCTCTCAAATTATTCTTTAAAAGATACGGATGGGCTAGTGGTGTAACAGGCTCAGTGGTAGAACACTTGCTTAGCATGTAGAAGGCCTGGTTCAAAAAAAAAAGACATTCAGGCAGAAATTCTGAATGGCTGTGACCTAATGAGGAGGTTGGCAAACTCTTCTCTTCTCCTGGCCCCCAAACAACGAGGAAGCCAGACAAGATGATAAAAATAACCAATGCCATACTCTGGAAACTGGTCAAGGGCATACAACAGTCAGAGAAGCTTTTAATCTGGAAACTGCTGGACTTGGGGTAAGGACAATGGAAAGCTGTGGCATTCTAGCTTGGGGCTCGTATCAGCGTGGCTGATGTGAGGTTTGCCAGTACGGGGCACACCAGGAATAGGGGCAGCTTCTGGGGCAGGGGTTGGGAATTGAAGGCAATTTAACTGCTTGGAGTAGTGGGCAAATCTCTTACATGACAGTGCTGCTGGTGGAGGTGGCCATGTCCACTGCCTGGTAAATGGGTGGACCAGGGCCTCTACTGGTCTGAGCTTGTGGGTCAGGGCAAGGATATTCCTGACTGAGGCCAGGCGTATGCACAGCAGACAGAAGAGTGCCCTGGGTCACACTGGACCCTTGGTTGTCAGCTCTTCTTAGTCTCCTTCAGTCTGGGGCAGTTAAGCTCCTTTTCTTGTTGTTTGCTTGTTTGTTTAAACTCCCTGAATCTTGGCATTTTTGAAAAGCAATTTGTAGAATGCTCCACAATTTGGAATCAGATAAGCAATAACATATATTGACAAATTATTTATATAACATTCTAAATATGTTAAAGGGTTTATAGGACAAGGTGGATATAGTGAGTTAAGAATTATATGGGGTATTTCAGAATAGAAATGGAAGCTAACATAGAATCTAACGAAAATTCTAGAACTGAAAAATACAATATATAAAATCATTTCATTAGGTGATATTAACATCAGATGGGACAATGAAGGATCAGTGAGCTTGGAGATGGGCAATATAAATTACTCAACCTGAAGAAGAATGAGGACAAAAATATTTTAAAAAGTGACATGTAAAATAGTACTAAGTATCTAACATATATGTAGTTGAAGTCATAGAAGAGAGGGAGAATATAAGAGAAAAAAAATTTAAGGAAATGACAGCCAAATATTTCTCAAATTTGATTAAAAAAATCAATTCACAGATCCAAGATATTCAACAATCCCTATAGAATAAATATAGAAACTAGATAGATGAATCATGACCAAATTGCTCAAAAAGACAGGGAGAAAATGTTGAAAGAAGACAGAAGAAAAAAGAAAAGTTATAGACAAGCGAACAAGGATATGAATGATGGTTGAATTTTTAAATTAGAAGTGACTCAAAGCAGAAAAAATAGAAAATCTCTTTTGAAGTGCTGAAAGAAAAAAAAAACCTTCAACCTTAAATCCTAGAACCAGTGAAATAACACGTTTCCAAAAGTTAAGGTGAAATAAAGACATTTCTAATAAGCAATAGTTTTAAGAGACTATATCCATCAGATCATCACTACAAGAAGTGATAAGGAAGTAGGTGCAGGCCTGTAATCCCAGTGGCTTAGGAAGCAGAGGCAGGAGGATCTCCAGTTCAAAGCCAGCCTCAGCAACTCAGGGAGGCCCTAAGCAACTCAGAGAGACCCTGTCTCAAAATAAAAAATAAAAATGAGCTGGGGGTGTTGCTCAGTGGTCAAGCACCTCTGAGTTCAACCCGTGATACCAAGAAAAAGAAAGAAAAAGAGCAGGGAGTTCTACAAACTGAAGGAAAGCTATCGATACCAGGCAGAGCACAAAAACAAAACAAAACAAAAAATGGGAAGAAACAGTTCCAAAAATGCAAGCAAATATAAAGGACTTCCTTCTTTTCTCAATTTTTTTTTTTTAAGTACTAGGGATTGAACTCAGCGGCGCTCAACCACTGAGCCACATCCCCAGCCCTATTTTGTATTTAATTTAGAGACAGGGTCTCATTGAGTTGCTTAGCACCTTGCTTTTGCTGGCGCTGGCTTTCAACTCAGATCCTCCTGCTTCAGCCTCCCAAGCTGCTGGGATTACAGGTGTGCACCACCCAACTTGGCTCTTTTCTTAATTTTTAAAAAATATCATCGATGGTTTGAAGTAAATAAAATTATTGATAACAATATATTATTTACTTGTAATGTATATAAAAGTAAAATACATAAGAACAGTAGTACAAAGGACAGGAGGAAGTAAATGGATGATATTGTCCAGGTTTTGTTATGTGTGAAGCTGCATGGTATTAGTAAACTGTCGTCTGTAAAGAGCTGAAGCTGCATATTGCAATCCTTTGAGAAAGAACTAAAAGTAAAACAAAAATATATAAACTAAAAATCCAATGAGGAATGTAATGACATTCAAAGAAAAAATCCAAAAGAAGTGAGAAAAAGCAGGGAAAATGAACCAACAGAGGGGGACAAATAGAAAACAAACAGTCAGGTGGTAGATGTAATTTAATACAAGATAATTATTGATTGATAATTACATGCATTCAAATAGACTAAGCAACTCAGTTAAAATCTCAGTGCTTTGAGCTCCTATATGGTTCTGATCATATCATGAGCCATTTGGTTGTGACTTCCTTTATTGTTCTGATTTTAACTTTATTTTTCCACTTTCTGTGGATTTCCTCTCCTAACTTTTGAGATAGGTTGGGCATAAATTGTTTTAAAATATATATTTAAAGTAATGTGTGGAAATATGGGAGGGTGTCTGGGGGCTCCCTGCAGCAGTTCAGTTAATCATATTGGCACCTTTATTTTAAAATTCTACGTAATTAATACCTCCTGAATTTATTTTGTTTTAAGCTAACAGATAGGTTTCTAACTCTATTTTACAAGTGATTAGCTAATTGCCTTCCTTTGTTAAATAACTTAGCCCGTTAAATAACCTCCCGTTGGTCACAATGTACACTTGGGAACATAGCTCAGTTTCAGTTGTTACCATGGTTGCCTGCGTCTGTCCCAGTAGAATACCCTTAAAATGATTTCAGGTTGACGTTTTTTTTTTTTCAGTGTTGGTGTCTGCTAGGGCAAAGCCCAATTTAAAACATTTGGCTGATCTATTTTGATTAACTCTAGGCTAATTTGTTCAAGTTTAAAATCTTCTGTTTGGATTTTATTTGGACTCCTGTTAAAGCAGAATTTGAAGGAAGAATTGGTATCCAATGGTCCTAGATTTTCCTACCCAGAAATATGACATACATTATTTATTTATTTATTCAAGACATAAACATCTCCCGGTAAAGTTTTGTAACTTTCTTTGTAGGGATCCTGTGCATTGTGTCATAAGGGAATTCTTCTACCCCTGTTCAGAAACTTGTTTTGCTCCAGTGAATAAGATCTTTCTACCTATCACACATATTATGTTGTTTTTATTGTCCTGACCTTGTGTTTAATGAAATAAAGCACTAAAAGGAAGATGATTTTCTTTTTAAATCTTCACTAATGTGGCGATATATTCAAATTCTTTTTCCTCGTTTTTTTTTTCAGTTAACTATTTTTATTGAGGCATAACATACATAAAGTATATGAGTACACTAATCTTATGTGTGCATCTTGGTAGGATTTTACAAATGAATAATCAGGTCAAGATGTGGAATCTTTCCAGCACCTTCTGAGCCACACAAGAAGGTCCTTCCTGCTCCTTCTCTATTCATAGCAACCCCTGAGGTAACTACTGTTTGCTTTTCTATCAACAGGAATTAGTTTAGCCTGCTTATGAATATATATAAACAAATCATGAGACAGACACTTTAATGTCTGGCTTTTTTTTTTATTATGTCCATTCCACATAATACCTTTAGATTTATCCACTTTGTTGTACTTATCAGTACTTTGTAGTTTTGCTTTGTAGGATTCCATTGTACCTGTGTGCACATAGGTGTGTCTGGATGTACTCACACATACACAGAAGCACCATGATTTATCAACTTATGTATCCATTCTTCTGTTCTATCAACTTATGTATCCATTCTTCTTTGGACTGTTTCTAGTTTTCAGTCATTATGAGTAAAGCTACTATAAACATTCTTATATGACTTTTAACACATAAAAATATAATTTTCTGTTGAGGGTTCCCCTGTCTATGGATTTTTCTGGGTCATACAGTATGCACAAGTTTGCTTTAAGTAAGCTTTCTATCCTGAATATCCTACCATTCTAAATTCCCACCATCAGTATTTGAGAGGGCCGCATGATATCCTGTCTTCACTAGCATTTAGTACTGTCAATTGTTAGAGTCTGTAAACAAGTCAAAATAACACCTGGCATTTTGCCAGGGGAATGTTAAAGTTCGTAAACAAGTCTGGATGGTGCCTGGCAAAATGTCAGAGGGAGTGGTTTGAGAAGTAACAAAACCGAGCCATTAGGTGTAGAGATTCCTGATTGGTTGACTGATGTATCTAGTTTATGCTAATTAGATAAGCTGTGTGGAATGTATAAATACTGCTCCTGTCCTGCAATAAACGGCTCCTACTCCTGCTGTATCAACGTACACAAGTTATTCGTCACCCCCTGGTTATTTTGCCCAGCCAGCCGGGCTGCGGCAGTCAATCTTTTTAATTTTAGTCATTCTGGTGAGTGTGTAGTGAATTTCTCTGTAGCTTTAATTTGCATTTACTAGTTAGTAGTAGTGTTCAGCATCTTTTCATATGCTTGTTGACCATTTGGATCTCTTTTTTTTTTTTTTTTGGAGCGGGGTGGTTACCGGGAAATGAACTCAGGGGCACTAGGCCACTGAGTCACATCCAATCCCTATTTTGACAGGGTCTCACTGAGTTGTTTAGGGCCTCCTGTTGCTAAGACTGGCTTTGGACTCACCATTCTCCTGCTTCAGCCTCCCAAGCAGCTGGGATTACAGGCATGCACCCCTGTTTGGCTGGATCTCTCTTTTTTATTTTAATGGTGCCAGTTCAATATTTTTGCATATTTTTAAACTGAGTTGTTTGGATTTCTGTTGGTGAAGCCTTTGATTGTAATGTAAATTCCCTAATGTTGTTCTTCAAGATAATTTTAGCTATTCTAGGTCCTTTTTGCTTTTTTTTTTTTTTTTTTTTTTTTT
>NW_025999977.1:24813643-24871623 GCF_001458135.2 Marmota marmota marmota | reverse complement strand
TTTTTTTTTTTTTTTTTTTTTTTTTTTTTGGTAAAATTTAAAATCAACTTGTCAGTTTCAATAATCATAAGCTTTCTGGGATTTTGGACTTTGATTGAGATTTTAGTAAACTTACATATCAGGGAGAATTATTGTCTTAATATTGCATCACCTGACCCATGAGTATGCATGTCTCTCATTTATTCACTTCTGTCAGTAATTGTGTTGTTGCTATTGTATTCTCAGTATATAAATCTTGTTTGTTGTATATCTTGTTAACTTTATTGCCATGTATTTCATATTTCTTGATATTATTGTAATGGTATAAGGATTGATTTAAAACTTTTATTTTCCAATTATGGTTATGTTCTAGAAATACAATATTATAGCCACACTTGCATTAACTCACTAATAAGTTCTAATAGTTTGTGGTAGATTCTTTTGGAATTCCTACTACACAGTTATGGCCTCTGCAAATAAAGACAGTTTTACTTCTTCCTTTGCATTTCTTTATGGCCTTTTATTTATTTTTCCTTTCAAAAGAAGTTCCAAATATTTTCTCTGTAGACTGATGGTCCTAATTTAAGTCATATGTAGAATGAGCTATAAAAAGTGTGCAGACAAGGAAAGCTTCTTTGGGAAGAATATTGGAGAATTTAATTGAAGCAATGATCTGAATATGATTTCTCACTCAATGCCCCTGTTGATATGAAATGTTTGCCTGCACAAAAATGCATCTAAAATACATGCATCATAAATATGCATATCAGCAACTGCATGGTGAATCACCTTCATGGTGAATGCAAAAAATCCTTGCCAGAAGGAAATCTTTTTTTTTTTTTTTTTTTGCTAAATTGCCACAAAATGCTCAAGAGTTTGAATGTAGAGGTCTCAAGACAACTTTGCTTATCTCAAAATTTGCCTGTTGGTGTCTTGTGACTTTTTGGAAAGCACATTTATCCCTGCTTTTAATATCCACATAAACATTCACTAGATGACAGAAGGTCTCTGCTGTCTGTCCTAGGCTGTGCTTTGCCACACAGGTTGTGCCATAGAGGTTCCTGTATACATGAAGAGACGACAGGACTGCGTGAGCCAACTTATATATGAGAGAGCTCACTCTTCAATTAACGTTGACAACTCACCTCCTTGAACTTGAAATTCATTTGCTATTTTTTTTTGTTTGAAAGCCAGATAATCTGGTTTCCCATTTACAACCTGATTTCATTCAAGGAATAATCCCATCTGCAATAAACCATTTTCATAGTTTGGCCACAATGAGCTCTCTCCTCCCACCACCTCACTCCCACTTCTCAGAGGGTGTCACTGAGAACAGTCAAACAGTGAAGCTGGAGAAGTGGAGGTTGGACAGAACTTGACTTTTTGAAAAACTGAGTCTGTTGGTATCAATCTCTGTGCGTACTCTGTCTAGTTGTGGGCATGGTAGAAACTGTGTCACTATTACATACTTCTGACACACTTCAACCCATCATCAGTCAGCTCTGACCCCTGTTCTTGCATCTATCTTGACAGTTACTTCCATTGTCGGTTCATATTCAACACTCCCGCCAATGTCTACCCATTCTCCACACCCACCCTCACCCCTTGCCCAGATAGTTTACCGAGGTATGTCTTTATCTCCATATGGAAATTCCTAGGCTCTGAGTGCCTAGCACAGTGTCTTGCTTTATGCAAAAAAATAAAAAATGGGAAGACATATATATCTAAGATGATTTGCAACTAACACACCCTAAACGTTATAATATGCAAGGTATAGTATACAGACCTTATATTGGATTGCTTTCTAGCAATTATGGTCCTGGGCTTATAATGGTTTCTAGAAAGGCATTAAAAATCCCTGCTTTAACTTAATCACAGCGTTTAATTTTCTCTCGGAAGGCACTTTATTTACTCAATATCACAGTACTAAAATAATCCCATCCTGCAGTGTTCAACAAACAGAAAAAAACCTATAACATCTATATTAAATTGTTGCTAAGAAAGTAAACATTTCTCCCCCTCTTTTCTCTGAGTTGATTAGGCACCAGTATATTTAAAACTGTTTCCCAAGCCTGAGAAGGCTCCCTCTGTACTTACAACTATTCAATCTAGAATGTTTTTCCTACCACTTGATTACAATTTGGCAGTAGTTTCTGAATAATTTACAAATTTTAAATTTCTGTGACCTAAACACACATGTGTTTGCAGCTAAACAGACTTGAAAGAATATGCAAATTGCACTTTTATGTCAGAAATGAGTGAATGCAGCTTCATGCTGAAAAAAGCTAACTGTCACCCCCGTGTTTTTGTTTAGACTAATCTGTGTGCTCTCACGCCCACAACAGACTGCATCAACATTTTCTTTGGGATATTAGACGTAAATGTTTATGACTGCAGATAGCCCAGGAGGGATTGGCACTTATTAAAAACGACCCTGGAGTATTTTCTTGGGTTTCCACATAAATATCCCAGGGAAGCATTCAATATAACAAATGAGACTGCCAGGCAGAGGGAACCGGGCCCTGCAGGAGGGCACTTGGGTCGCCTAGGTCCTTGTCATGTGACAGGTCAACCAAGCCCAGAGAACCAGGAGCAGCCTGGTTTGGAGGGTGATGTTGCTACTGATGGGAAATGTCTCTCCCTAAGGCCGGGACTCTCTGCCACCACCCCACCCCCCAATTTTACATTTTAAAGAGTCATCAAAAAACGAGATACACATGTGAATTTCATTCCATCCTCCATTGGGGGCCAAGCACCAGTGTTCTACCAAGATGGGACAACTTCTTACACCTGACCTTTCACTCATAAGATGAGGTAGGCAAGTGTCCAACATGTCTTCACAAAGGGCAAGCTGGCTCCTGAACTTGAGGCACAGAGATATCCTTTCTTGATTCTAGAAAAATCTGAGTCCCAACTCGAGCATCTCAGATGCTGAAGACGTTTCTTTCCCTCTCTGCTTCAACCAAAGTGTATTAAAAAATCCCTTTGTAAAGACCCACTAAGTTGTTCTGACACTCACAATGCCAATGGAATCACTGCCTCTGGCTTAACCTCGACTGCCTGAAATCCAGGGACACCATCCCACCCCCAGTGGTCTATCACCTCCCTTCATGTCCCCTCAACAGTTGCCACCAAAGTCACAAACAACCTCCACAAAAACCCAACAGAATGAACGTCTTTCGGTTCCCATCTTGCTTTATCTCTCAACACTGCTGATGTTCTGGATCCCTTCCGTCTTGAAACCCTTCAAACACCACTCTCACTTGGTTTCCCTGCTACGTCTGGCTACTCCTGTCTCCTTTCTCTCTGCGTGGTTGTTAAATGTTGACAGACCAAAAAAAAAAAAAAAAAATCACATGATCATTTCAAGGGGCATAGAAAAAGCATTCATCACTCTTTCATGTTAAAAACACTCAGCTTGGAATACAAGGGCACTTCTTTAACCCGGTAAAGACAAGGAAATGGAAGCACCCCCAGAGTGTCCACAACCTTGCCCAAACTGATTTAGCCCAGTGAAGCCCACGTTGGATCTCAACTTACACAACTGAGAGGGTCATTTATGCTGTTTTAAGCCATCACATTTGTCATAATTAGTTATGGCTGCAAGAGAGAACGAATACAGCTCTCTATGAAAAATCCACATTTAATATCAACTAAAACGTGTGAAAGATTGATTTCTTTTTCCTTGAAATCAGGATGTCCACTCTCACCATTTCTATTCAAAATGGTACCAGAGGCTCTAGTTCAAGGTATTAGGTAAGAAAAGGCATCCAGATTTGAAATGGAAAAAGTACAACCAAGTCTATTTGCTCATGATGTCACTTTGCTTATAGTAAATCCTAAGGAATTCACGAAAATGATAACTAATAGATGAGTTTAGTATGGTTGTAGGACACAAGATGAAGATACCAAAAAAAAAAAAAAAACCAATTGTATTTCTATAACACTAGCAAGAACAATCAGAAGCAACAATTCAGACAGTGCCATTTAGAATAGCATTAAAAAGAACAAAATACTTACAAATAAATTTAAAATAAGTTGAAGACGTGTACACTGAAAACTACAAAACATCACTGAAAGAAGTTAAGAAAGACATAAGCAAAAGGAACTGCATCCCATTCTCATGGGTCGGAGGATTTAATATTGTTAAGATGTCAACGCTCTCCAGATCGGCAGAGTCTCTGAATAACTGCCCAAATCCCAGATGGCTGCTTTGTAGATATTAATAAGTTTGTCTTAAAATTTATGTGGCAGTTCAAAGAACCTAGAAGAAGAACCCAAACAATCTTGAAAATGAAAAAAATTGGAGAACTCACATTTTCTAATTGAAAAGCAAACTACGAAGCTACTATACTTACTACTCAAGACAGTGTAATATTGACGTACGAATATAGATCAATGGAATAGAATAGAGTCTAGATATAAACCCTAACATTTTTGGTCAATTGATTTTTTAAAAAATAATTAATTTATTTTAATTAGGTATGTAGCAGAATGCATTTTGACTCATTGTAAAAAAATCACAGAACCACTTTACATTTCTCTGGTTGTACAAGATGTAGCATAGCACCATATGTGCAGTCATATGTGTACCCAGGGCAATGATATCCATCTCATTCCACCATTTTTTTCTGCCCCATGCCCCCTCCCTCCCCTCCCTCCCCTTTGCCCAAAGTTTCTCAATTTTTCCCATCCCCCCCCCCTTATGGATTTCAACATCCATGTATCAGAGAGAACATTCAGCCTTTGGTTTATTTTTTTTTTTTTTTTTTTGACAAGAGTACCAAGATAATTTAAAGGAGGAAATAATGGTCTTTTCAACAAATGTTGCTGAAACCAGATATTCACAGATTAGGGGATGAGCTTAGATGTCTACCCAATCCATACACAAAAGTTAACTAAAAGAGATCAGAGACCTTACTGTAAGGGTTAAACCTGTCATTTTTGAAAGAAAATATAAATCTTCATGACATCAGATTAAGCAAGGATTTCTTAAATATGATACAAATAACAAAAGTTACAAAATAAAAAATAAGCAAATATAAGCTATACTTCATCAAAGTCAACAACTTTTTTGCCTCAAAGAACATTGTCAATAAAGTTAAAAGACAATTCCTAGAATGAGAGAATTTTTTTTTGTAAATAATATATCTGATAAGGGATTCATATCTAGAAATAAAAAACTTGTACACACACAATAATGAAAAAACAAATAACTCAATTTTAAAATGGGCAAAAGACTTGGACATTTTTTCCAAGAAGATACACAAAAGGTCAGTAAACACATCAAAGAACACTCAACATCATTAGGGAAATGCAAACCAAACCCCAGTGAGATATCACTTCACATCTATTAGGACAGCTATATGAAAAACCGGACAATGATATGCCGCAGTCTGGCTGGGCACAATTCAGGAGCCACTTGTCAAAAGAAAGGAACTTTATTTTTAGAACCACACACACCAAAGAAAACAGCTCCTCAGGAAAAACCCTCAGAGCCCATCTGCCACCACCGGCTTCCCACAAGCCTCTCAACCTCCCCCACTCCTCCTGCTCTTGAGGCCGATTGGCTGGGTCGCGTGGGCGGAGCCAAAAAAGTCCCCAATGAGCAGCTCCGTGGTCTGAAAGGGCAGGGAAACAGCCCAATGAGCATCACCGCAGGGGAGCCAATCAGCTAGAAGTTGCTGGGGCCGCTGTGAGGCAATCATCAGCTGGCAGTCTGAAAGTTTGCTGGGGCCCCTTCGGCTGTGGCTCTCAACAATGATAAGTGTTGGTGAGCATGTGGATAAATTATGCCTCATATATTATTGGTGAGAATGTAAATGGCACACTATTTTGTAAAAAGTTTGGCTTCTTCTCAAAAGGTTAAACATGGAGTTACTGTATGGCCCAGCAGTTGTATTCCTAGGTGATTAAGAGAATTGAAAACATATGTCCATGTAAAAAATGATACATGAATTCCCATAGCAGACTTATACATAGTAGTTAAAAATGAAAACAACCCATATGCCTGTCAACTGATGAACAGATAAACAAAATATAATATACCTATGCAACAGAATATTACTTGGCTATAAAAAGGAATAAAGTACTAATACATGCTACAACCTATCCAGGTTAACCTCACAATTATTATGCTAAATGAAAGAAGACAGATGTAAAAAACTTACATGTTATATGCATATACTTATATGAGATGTCATTAATAGGTAAATCCAGAGACAAAGTAAATTAGTGATTGGTGGAGGCTGCGGGGAACTGGAGGAAGAGAAAAAATGCTAATGGAAACGTGGTTCATTTTTGGATTGATAAAATATTATGAATTTAGATATTAGTGAAGGTTGCCCGACTTTGTGGATACATTAAAAGACCAAATAATATGATTTCAAGGTTGAATTTTAGACGTGTGAATTATATTTCAATGAAGCTGTGATATACTAAAAAAGCAAAACAGCGATGGGCCTAAAGCCTTCATCTGAAATCTTATTCTTTCTCTGCATCACCGCCCCCACCCCCCACAATCAATTCAACGCCTATGGCTTCAACTACAATTGAGGTGCCTGTCAACCTCAACTTTATATCCCTATCACCGACCTCTCCCTGACAACACGTCTTCCTCCTGTGTTTCACTGGGTGTTGAGGAGGCCCCTTCCCCTGCTCAGGTTGACACTGATGATGTCAGGTTGATAGGGACAAGGATCTCATTATCCATGTTATTACTGATAAAGCCAATACTGGCCCTTGTAGCTTGGTTGTATAATATCAGACAATTTCCCAATATAACCATGTACTCAAAAATATTGATGACTGTGTGAACAAATGAAGGAACTATTGGAACTACTCCCTGTAGGGAGGGATTGGTTTTAGGTTCCTGTGGGGGTTACCTTTGGACATAGAAGCTGTCAGTAGAAAATGTTCTTACCTGCTATGGTACATAATGTATACTAAAGAAAAGAGAGAACACATAGGTATTTGGACTTAGAACTTGAACTTGAGTGTGGTTTTCTTTTTTTTCCAAGAGGCACTATGGAGATTATTCTGCTGTCTTGACTGTTCGCCTTCCTGGAAGATTTTGAAAACCCACACCTGCAAAGGAGAAGGCCTTTTTTGTCTCACACGTGTTTGGTGAGTGACAATGAGAACTTGACAGTGGAGTTGTCTGGCGGTCTGGGCTCTCCTCTATAAAGATTTTATTGTGGTGACAATGGGATGCGAGCGTTTTTCCAACATGGCAGAGCAGAGTGCATTGCAGTGATTCTGTACCGACAGCAATAAACCTTTAGGGCAGTCCTGCTCCTTGGCACTCCACATACAAGTTCACAGGCCCATCTGGAACTCCTTTTTAGTCTTCTGCTCTCCCTATGGAAGAAACAAATAAATTGATCTCACAACTATGTGTCTGGTCAGAAGAAACCCAGGAACCAAAGTCCTCATGATGCATGCAGTTTCCCTCCTCTACTTGTAAATGCCAGATTGAAGCTGAGTGATTCTAATCACTGCTGTGTGTATGCTCGGTCCTATGTGGACCATGTCTTGGACTTCCTACGTGTATGTAATAATGGGTGATGATGGAAATTTTCACTTGGCCACCCTCAAGAATCCCTGTGCTTACCTTGCTCACTAACAGGAAATAGCTCAATGGCAATATAAATTATTGTGTATATTTGCTGAAAATCATAAGGTATAGATTTAATACCTGCAGAGGTATTAGAAAGTATGCTGACAGAACTCAGAGTCTCAGCCCTCTTCCCAAAGCCTTACCAGAGAGGCCTTTGGACCAGGTATAGAGAGGGCGATGGAGAGGAAGGTGTTTCTCAGGACTGTGTTCTCCTCTCCTCCTCCTCTGACAAGTACTGACAGGTATCTGGTTGAGCATGTTGGATCCTGTGCGTCCTGACCCTGACCTTTGACCTTACTTACTTTTCCAGAGCCTTGGTTGTCCCACAGTGACTACCTGCATATTCCCAAAGTTCCATGCCTTTCACCTGGTCCAGATCGTGCTATTGATGACCAATGACAGTAAGCTTGGCAGCTGAAAAGGCAAGCTTAGGCGTTGACAGACTTGGATTTGAAAACTCTGTGAACTCAGACAAGGTACTTCGCTCTTCTGAAGCTGGGCTTCTTCACAGAGGAGAACTTCCTCTTGAGGCAGTTGGAAGGATAAACAAACACAGGTGAGGCAGCATGCCTAGGACACACTTGTCATCTAGCCACTCTTAGCTGTCATCATAGTCACCATGTCATATCACCATCATCATCATCATCATCATCATCAATCACCAGTAACTTTTAGTTGTAGGTAACAGAAGCCAAAACTCAAATGAACTTAAGCAAAGAAAGAAAATAGTTTGTCTTGGTTAACGGAAATGTCCAGGCACACACTTGATCCAGAGGGTCAACAGTATCATCTGTGCCGGGTCTCTCTCCAAACCTCGCTCTGCCTTCTCTATCTTGTCTTCACCTTCCAGCAGGTAGATAAAGACAATCAAAGGCCTCTAACCCACAGAGGCCCTTCCCCTTCTCTTCCTACTATAGGGCCTGTGAATATGTGACCACTCCAGCCCACGTGTACCTGCCCTCCATCCACAAACCCAACTCCTCCAGACAGCCTTCCCTCAGCCCTCTCTTGCCCTCAGAAAGACAAACCTACAAAGAGCCTCCACAGACCCTTGAATAGGCTCAAGGATTCTGGGGAAGGACTTCCAGGGTCTTGGGTATCAGGGGTATGATCTAAAAGAGGGAGTAGAAAGGAGGCAGGCTCAAGATGTGCCTGTCCACTTGTTCCCTCCCACTGGACCATCACCCCCTGGGGGAAGAAAGGGATCAGATGAGGACCAGAGCGGAGCCTTCCAACATGCAGAGGCCCTGACACCAGGTCCACCAGAGGTATTTATTTACTGAATAGTGTGTCTATTCTGATAGTGATTGTTGTGGAATGCTGAGAGCCACTGCCAAGTCTGTATGGCCCCTGGCATTTTGCCAACAGTATTGATTGACAGGCGAGGCATTACTATCCGCCTCTGCCGCAACTTTTGAGTTCTCGCACTATTTTGGAGTTCTCTTGGGGATTTCCGGGGATTCCCCGAGAGTTCCCATTGGTTGGGGAAGTGCAGGAGGAGGGATTTCCGGGAGAGATATTTCCGGCTGGGGTTTCCTGGACAAGCCTCGTGCATTCGGGAGGATTCCCCGGGAGCTGTGTGAAGTGTTTTCCTGCAGTTTAAAAATAAAGTTTGTTCCTGCTTCAGTGGCCCGTGATTTGTGCCCAGCCAGACTGCGGCAGTGGAACAGTCTAAACCAGGGCCAGACAGGAGATGATGGAGCATTGCGGCAGTTCTAGGGAAGAGAAGGACTGCTGCTTAAGGAAATTGACTGAATTATGTGAGGCCCATGGATGAACAGACCACGGTGAATTCCACCTTTTTGCATATGTACAAAGCACTACCTTAAAACAAATAAAAGGAAGACTAGTAGAATGGAGAAGGGGGGAGTGAAAGTACTCAGGTTTGAAATGGAGCAAATTATATTACCTGCATGTATGAATATGTCAAAATAACCTCCCTATTATGTATAGCTATAGTACATTAATAAAAATGTGAAAGAAGAGAAGAATTGCTATTGGCAGAAAGGGGACCTTGAGCAGAGGACCTTGGGGGATGGGGGATGAGGTTAGACCCAGGCACAGATAGGAGTTCCAGACAAGGAAAGAAACGTGGACAAAGGCCCTGAGATCCAGATGAGGCCTGCTGTGCGTGAAACCATGGGAAACCCAGCCTAGCAAGACAGAAGGTGTGTGTGGGAGAAACAGGAGATGGTCAGGCAAGGGGACCTGGAGGGGTCATTTAGAAGAGTTCTAGGGGGCAGATTCTAGCTCCAAATATTGCTGCAAGAATTTGAGAGTCTTTGAAGGTTTGTGAATAGAAGAGACAGTTGGAAGAGGAGGAGCTGGAAACATCATATTGGTGGACTAAAGGGCCCAGAGCTGAGACCTGGGGTCGTGAATGGGGAGCCAGACAATAGCTATTTTGGTGACGATGAAAGAGGGGCAAGTCCAGGGAGGGAGGAGACTCACTGGAAGACGCTCAGCTGCAAAGCCACCAAACCAAGACCTGATGTCATCAGAAGAATCAGGTGCCTAGCACTGAGTGAGCTACACATAACTGTGTTGTCAAATCAAGCTATTGGAAAAGATGGGACGGACACATGTCCAGTCTGAGTCAGTGGTTGCAATGACCGGCAACTTCACCAGGTGTTTGCTTTTCAATTTTGTTCCAGTCTCTGATGGGAAAATTAAATTTCGAATCCATGGGACTGGGCCTGACCAGGGTTACCGCCTCTGGGTGTCCTGTGGGCAGAGCTGGCGCCTCAGGCTCAGGCTGGCACATTGGTGAAGTTCCTGTGGCCAGAACTGAGGGCTTTTTCCTGGCTGGTTTTGCTGGGTGGTTTGCAGGGCCTGTCTGCTGGCCAGGCCTGAATGCATACTTGAATGTGTCTGTAAAGGGGCTTCCAGTTCTGGCCTGTGCCCCTTGGCTTCTCATATGAGAAATGGGATCCACAGTGCCTGGCCAGCCACATGACTGGGGTACTGGAGCCAACAGGTCCAGGTCCCTCAAGAGCTCTGGATCCTACAGCATGGGGCACACAAGGAAGCAAAGGAGTTCCTGAGGGAGAGAGAGAAAAAGCCATTCCAGATCATGTAATTCAGCCCCAGCCTTTAAGCTGGGAAATTGATAATTGCAACGGTATCAATCAACCCACAATTGTTTTCTGATCATCAACTACATAATCTGCTTTGTGTTGAGAGCCATGTGAGGCACAGAAGGGAGTCCAATGATTTCTAACCAGTCTAGAGTTCTGAACGGGGGGACTTGGCTTCCGGTCTTACCTCTTCAGTTACTAGTTACCTGGTCATGGGCAAGTCTTCCAGACTCTCTTGTCCTGTTGCCTCATGTGTGAAATGTGCAGAAACAACCCCTCTGACAATGTTGATGTGAGAAATAAATGAGATCATCTATAATGATAGATCATAAACTGGCAGATATTGATTTGAATCTGAAATGTGCGAGTTAATATAATTTATAATTTTATAATATTTATTTATTAATGATAAAATTATTCCAGTTCTGAAAGTCAATGAATTCTACGAAACATTTTCTTGTTCCTAAGATGTATGTAATCTAGGGAAATAAAACTAACGTACGTATATGACAGCGGGAGAGAAAAGACACCACCTTTTGTGAAAGTCTGTAAAGAGCCATGTGGCATTTTTTTCAACTTCAGCCTTAATAAATGTGGTCATTTTCTCCCTTTCTGATTGCCATTTTTCTAGAAGCATTTGGATTCTTCCATAGGCTCCTGAAGGTGGAAAGTGTCCATAACTGTGAGATGGTCAGGCCCCTGTCCTCCCTGCTCCTGATTATAGATGGGGTGACCAGGGCCTAGGAGGTGGGGCATCCTGCACCGCAGACATGTGGCTTGGAAGGAAGGAGTGTCTGTTGACCTCAGGGCTTCTGGTTCTTTCCAATGCTCCCTGCTACTCTCCAACTTGGCAGCCATTGCAGTGTGTACGATCTGGATAACTGAACGAGGCCATAGACACCCCCACTTCATTCAGGCCACTCCTTGCTTTTGTTCCCTGGGGTGGCTCCTCACATACGCCAGGAGCAAAAATCACTATGTAAGCTTTTGTTTTGGAGTGAAAACACACACACACACACACACACACACACACACATCCCAAAGGGAATTCTCAACTAAGGAACAGGTGGAGAACAGGGAAGCCATCCCTTGGTGCCTCTGGACCCACCCCAGCAGGGTGCATTCCACACTGACCTTAGACCTTCCAGGGCCACACAACCCTCATCTCACAGAGGATCACTCATAGCTGCTGCTGCTCTCTGAGCCATCTTTGACTAGAATTGACCATAAAAACCTAGAATATACAAAAAACACCTGACTGGTGGTTTCTGGAGGGTGGAGAGACTGGGACAGCTGCAGCAGTAAGGAGGTCCCTCGGTACTTGGGTGGTGGAGGGTGAATACAGGAGGGAGGGGGCAGCTGGCAGCTCCCTGAGAAGTGAGCACCTGAGCTGGGAGCACCCCAGGTGCTCTTTTTGGTTTTATTTCTTTCATATCTGACAAAAGTTGCTAAATTCTTTTATCTAAGACTCCGTGAAGCCTCATGTCATCAGGATGCTGTTCTCCTCCTCCTTTAGGGTAACTGGTTTTCCTAATGATGTCCCTAGGGCCCTGTGTCACCCTGGAATGTGTTTTCAATCACTATCAGGTCGAGGTGGTATTCAGTCTAGTTTTAATGCAAAGTGATCCTCGCTGTGTGTTTCCAGAGCATAGAATAAATGGAAACTCTCATGGGAACTCCCCACATGTTCTAGAAAAACAAAAGGCAGAGAGACACCTCCTGGGGGAGGGCATTGTGGCCCCCTGCATTTCAGCTACCTCTGGGTGTCTGCACGTTCACATTAACCCACGCTTATCTAGTTTGTGATATTTGGTGTTTGTTATCAGGGACTTGAGGATTTGTTTGTGTGTGTTTGTGTTTGTTTTGATTTAGAGGTTTGTTTTTTTGTTTTTGCTTATTCATTTTCCCATTTGATTGCAAACTCTCTGAGGGCAAGAAAACACGTCTCACCCTTCCTCTATCTCCCACATGCCCTATTGCTGACTGTGGTCACCTAGGAACTAAGTCCTGGGACTGCCAAGGTTACTGCACTGCTCAGAAAACTGCCAATCCCCTGTAGAGGCATGTTCCTCTGCAGAAACGTAAACTGTCTCCCCAAAGTGACCGATTCTTAGGTCTGAACTTTGCAATCATGGTGACTCTTCCTGGAACACACTTTGCCAGCAGTTCTCCTAAGGAGGGTTCCTCTGTTCCATGGTTTCTACCTGCTTTTCTCACAAACGTTTTCAATTCATCATCCACTCCAGGGGTAGGAGTTGGAGAATGGACTGAGAAAAAAATAGCTATCAGAGCAGAGGCAATGAGGAAGCTCTGGCAATGCTATGCTAGGAGACAGAGTTGGATTGCCTTCTTTTCATGAAGCAGCCCCTATACACTAGGAGCCTTGACGGTAAGAACCTGATGGGCCCAGTTCAACATTATATTCCCAGCATCGAGGAAAGTGCTCAACTTGTGTTCAATAAATATTTGCCAAAGGAATGAGACTTAGGCTCCCAAACTACTTCAGCCATCCATAAGTTCTCTGAATCTTCCACCTTCCCTCATCTTTAAACTGAATGGACTTTTACTGGAGTTCATTTATATCACTGTACTATATTCCACTGGATAAATCTCAGAAAGAAGATGTTGGGTGTGAAAGAATAGTAAATAGCAGATGATGACATGTAATATTAATTATCTCTCAAAGTTCAAAAAACCGAAAGTAAACAATATGCTCTCCAAGGATAGTAAGTATATCCGTCAGCTATTGCCACAATAATGCCGTATAACAAACAATTCCAAAACTTGGTGGGCAACAACATTTGTGTATTCTTAGGTTTCTGGGGTATAACTGGAGGTTGGTTCAGCTAGGCTGGACTCAGTTGGGCTTAATTCTAACTTCAGATTGGATCCAGGTCTGCTCTACATATCTCTCATCCTCCTTGGAATAGCAGATGACTAGAGCATGTTTTTCTCATGGCAGAGGCAGAAACCTAGGAGGGTGAAAGTAGATACATATGATTCCTCTTCAATCTATGCTCTACATTCAAACCCTGCCACTGCCTACAACACTGTACTGGATAAAACAAACTTAACATCATTGGACAGGGAAATGCATTCCATCTAGAATGGGAGGAACTGCAAAGCAATGGGTATATAGAGAACTGAGAGCAATAATACAATCTGCCCTACAAACATATATATGACAAAACTATAAAAGTAATCAAGGGAGCAACCAAAATAAAATGCAGTGTAGTGGTTATTTCTCTGGGGGAATGGAGGGGAAGAATGCGAGGTGCATCTGTCATTCTGGTCTGGTCTCAGGTTGAATGAATGGAGGGCTCACAGGCTTTGTTGTAAATGGAGAGCTTCTGCTTTGCAATTTACATGCAATTTATTCTCTACCTATCAAATGTTATAAAATAAAAGCAGTAAATTTAAATAAATAAATGAAGGATATGATTCACCAATGTGAGAGGTTCTTTTCAAGGCTAATGTTGTATCTATAATTCCAAGGTAACAGGAACTGGGGACTCTCCTTTGGAGATGGAGCACACCTGAACATTCATGAACACCACTGATCGACTTGCATCCAGGCTAAGAAAAAGGAATCAATCTGTGCTGGTTCCGTCCAGGCCAAGCCCTGTACTAGGCCCATGCGGAAGATGTGAAGATGTGGCCCCCGTCCTTAGGGCTACAGGGGTCTCCAGGAAACAACCTGGATTGCAGATGTGAGTGCACAGAGAGTCCTGGCTTTAACCTCAGGCTGATTTGTCTCAAATCCCAACTGAGACACTGACTTTGGGTGAATGAGCCTCTATGAGTCTATTTCTTCACTCATAAAGGAGACAATTCTATTTTGGAGGGTTGCTATGGTCCTTGAATCAACACGTTTCTATTTGCTTTGATCATAGAGGCCCATGAGGCACAGTGAGTTGCCAAGTGCAATCCCCGGGTTGGAATCTCATCCTCACTGCTCATAGACATGCATCTCCAGGCCCTAACTTAACTTTTCAATTCTCCATTGCCTCCTGTAATGTGAGGTACCACCATTTTTTTTTCCTCAAAAGGCCTATTTGGTGGTTTAAGTAATTAATGTGTGTTATGTACCTGACATACAAGGGAGGGCTCCATAAAGACGAGTCCCTTTCTCTTCCTGTTTCCATCCCCTTACACAGCTTCTTTCTGGCTTTGGCCCAAAGACGGTGGGAGAAAGAAGTCAGGTTCAGGTGTCTTCAGGAGTGTGGATTGTGGATGGAATCCCAGCCTCCTAGGCTCAAAGGGTAGGAGGGTCTCAGGTGGGTACTGGGAGGGGGTTTGGGCCTAGGGAGGGATTATGTTTTCCATTACCCAAACATCTCCAATTTCAGCCTCCAATTTGGGGAAGCAAAATAATTTTGGCCCCCCACGCAGTATCTGTCTCTGGAACTGATTATCTGCTTTGTTAAGTTCAGAGGCATTCTGATAAGGGTAATTGAATTAGGCTTCCAGGGACTCCTACAAGCAGGCTAGCAGCCACAGTAGGGGGTCTTGCCGGCCAGGCCCCTTAGCATGCAGGCTCTCCCTCCAAGGTTTTGGAGCAGCCCTCCTGGGGGTCACAGTGCCTTGGGCTTGGCCTTTGAAGATCTCTGCATTGCCGAGAAGCCCCTCTACACTCCTTCAGCTTCCCTGGGGTGCTCTTTAGTCTGTTCCCAGCCCCTTGGAGGCCTCTGGAGGAGAGGGGCTCTGAAGTCTTTCCTTGAGGCAGAGGAATTTCTGGAGGTCAAGGAATTGTCTGTTTGGGGATGAAAGATCAGGAGGTCAAGGTTCAAATGATGTTAATCTAAATTTTTCCCAATTCCAGGGGGTATTTTTTTTCCCTCTGGGGAACTTGCCAACACCCTCCTCATCATCTTGACAGGACTCTGACACCTGAAATGACAAAAAGTTTGGACATTTAGGGAACTTATTATGACAGCGGCTGCTCATGTTTTCAAAAATTAGTGGGCTGTAATAAGAATTATTCAGCCCCTACAATGTGTTTCTCACGCCTGGACCATGGTCTCTCCACCCCAAACGCCTCCTGTTCTTGTGACCGGCTCTGAAAAAAAAAAAAAATCACAAAATCTGCTTGTTGCATCCCTCTTGGATATTGTTGGGTTTTTTTCCTTCCACCAGACTCCCATGGATTCAGCATAAAGAGGTGACAAAGAGCAGAGTCACTCTGCTGGGTGCCCTTCAAGGCTCAGACCAAGTCCTCTTGGTTCCACGAACCACAGTCAGTGTCACCACTACCTCAGCTTCTGCCCATCAGCCAGCTCTCCACCACCTGCTGAGCCTTATCATTATCACAAGCAAAAGCAATGTCATTTTAGAGAGCACTAGAACAGGTCTGGGTTTGAACCCCCAACTCTGGAATTCACCACCTGTACTACCTTTGGCAAGTTAGCGACCTGGGAGAAACAGCCATGACTCAGATGTTCCAGAACTCCCTCTGTTGATGGTGTCCTCAGCCCCCAAACATCCCATTTATCAAGAAGTTAGGACCAAAGAACTTAAGAATTTGTGTCCTGACGAAGTAATCATATATAAACTGAAGGAAAAAGTAATATTAAGTAGCAACTGTTATTTATTAATGGGGTGTAGACGCTATATCAATTCTCATTTCTTGGAATGTGATTGGATACCACTTCCCTCATCTCCAGTCCCATGTTGACTTTCATATGGTTCTTGTTTACTTATAACGGCCACCTCCAAAGATCTAGCTCCACAAAGATATGACATCATTAGAAGGAATGTAGTATGATCTAATGTTAAAACTGTGAACTACCTTGAGCTAGTTTGCACAGTGTCTAACAGATGTTAAGTATCATTGTGTTTCTCTGAAGTAACCCACAGTCCCCCTATGAGTTTGCTTTGGCACCCCAGAGTGGGAACTGTTGCAATAATGTTTAAAAAGCACCTAACACATTGTAAGTGTTTAAAAAATGGCAGCTCTCATTATTTCTCTTTGAACTTTTAAAGTCACTGTTGGGTGCCTTATGACTGAATTACCGAGCTGCCAGTCTTGACTACAATCCATTAGTTTGATGAAGTTCAAAGTCAGATATTCAAGTATCCCATATGACTGGAATGTAGTAAGTGCTCAGTAAATGTTGCTTGAATGGATGGACCGTGGATGGATGGATGGATGCCTTTTGGATTATTCATCTTCTGGTTCCTTCATTCTTACATGCATTTGTACCTCCGCCCCTGCATGCATTCATCCATCCATGCATCCAATAAGCAATAGAAAGATGACTCCTCTGTCATTTGGAGTTGTCTCCCAAAACCTGCCTCACTCTCAAGGATGGCGTTGACCCTTCCTTCCATTTGGTCTGCCTTGTGTGATTTGAAGAAAAATCATATTTGGGTTCCAGCTCTGGTACCATCTTTCATGTATTTTCTCAAGTCTTTGCAAAGTCCTCCAGGTCAGAAACAGATGTATTTCATCCATAAATTCCCTCATTTACTCACATGAAATGTTCCTTACTGGGCTGACCATAAGCTAGGCAGTTGCTCACTAAATACTTACTAAGAGAATTACGGATTTATGTCATAGTTCTATGTATAACAAATGTCAATATTTTAATCAGCTTGGCTAGTGACTCATTAATTACAAAATGGGCAGCTAGTTACCAGCCAATACAACCTCACTGCTCACTGAAAGAAGGAGGAATCAGGACAGCTTTAGCAGGCTGTGGGTTTCGCTAAGGAGCAGACAGAACTGGATGTTGAAGGATGGATAGGATTGAGAGAAATCAAAGAAGGAAGGCAGGCATTTGGGATTGGGATGGTCGGGCATGGCATGAAAAATGGAGGGAGAAATGGGCTTGTTGGGTAAGGGTCTGGTGAGGCAAAAGGCTTAACTAGATAGAGAAGGGAGGAGATGGAATCATAAGGATTGGTGCTACAGTTTTGATGTTGAGTGTCTCCCAAAGGACTATGTGATAAAGGCTTGGTTGGTTTCCAGGGTGGTGTTATTGGGAGGTAGTGGATCTTTAAAAAATGGCAGCAATTGATGGGGTCTAGAGGGAGGTGCTTAGGTCATTGGGGGTATGCTTTTGAAGGGGATTGTGGGAGCCCAGCTCCTTCCTCTTCCTCTGTTTTGCTTACTGGCTCGTGATATAGACATGTTTACCCCACCATGTGCTCCCATTATGATGTGCTGCCTCGCCACAGGTCCCAAACAACAGGGTCAATCTATGATGGACTCAAAACTCCAAAACTATGAATCAAAATAAACCTTTCCTCTTTATCACCTAATTATCTCAGCTATTTCATTATAGTGATGAAAAGCTGACTAACACAGTCGGAGAAGAAACTTCCAAGATCTAGAAAGCTAGGAAGAAACATACGCAGTTATATAAATAAATGTGACCAGGTGCAGTTCTGTGGAAGTTATGTCACAGAGTTGGTTGTGTAAAGGTGGTTGCACCATGTTGGATCACTTTACCTAGGGAAAAGGGACAAGGGGCAGAGGGGAAATTAAAATAATCTACCCTATTACAGGAAAACTCCAAATGAAAACATTTTGCTTGGGTCTAACTGGCCATAGGTCTGATGGTTTTTTATCCACCACACAAGTAAATAGCTCAAGGGCAGCCTGCCCGCCAGCATAAATCTTTGTGTGGAAAATACTGCCAGTGTGGCCATGGAAAATGCCCTCTTGCTGACCATAATTACATAGAACGTGTGCAAATAAAAGCTGAAAGAAAACACTTCTGCAGAGCCATATATATATATATATTTTTTTTTTCTTTCATTTTTCTCTGTTCTTATTTTGACAGAGTGGAAGAGAAATTCACAGACCATTTTCTCATACTCCCATTTGGGGCAGCATGAGCTCATGCTACCTGGCTAGACTGGGGGTTGGATTTCAGCAAAAGACTTAAACCTTGTTTCTACACATCATCCTCTATTGGTGGGTCTTTCGGTCCTGAGATGGGGTCAGGAGGCATGAGTTGCCGAGGAGACTGCAGATAGCATTGTCTTGTTTAGTTCTGACCAACCAGAGATATGTGGTCTTCTTCAAGCAAAGGGAGATGGGAGACATCGGGGTGTTCAAAGCACAATCCCCAATTTTAAGGTTAACTTCACTATCATGTAACCCTCTGTGTCCTTAACTCTTCCCTGGGGGTCTCTTCAGAGACAACTTTTAACTCTGAAGAAGACCAGAGCAAAATACAATAAATGTCTCCTAGAGAGGCTTCTCAAAGCTGTAAGATGGCAGATTTTGATCCTTTAGGTTTCACATCTATCTTTCCAGAAAGTTGCCCTTTCTCCTCTTCTCTTTGACCTTTTCTGGAATATTTGAGGAAAAAACAATCCTTAGGGAAATAGTTGGTATTTGCGTGTCTTTGGCAATGATGGATAAACTGGCCCCATCGTCTGGGCTCCAAGGTGCAAGAGGCTCAGGAGAGACACTTGCTTTGGTCCAGCTCTGCAGGAAGACACATCCAGGGGCCCTGCAGTTGCACATTTGCTCATGAGCACACGTGCACTAGAGTTGGAAATGGATCGGGAACCGGCCAACGGGAAGGACCCAGGGAAGCCTGGAGACTGCCCTCTTCTCCACATCTCTTGGTTCCTCTGCCTGCTGATCCATTCTTCTTTCTGCTCACCCAGAGTTTGTTCCTTCTTGCCCATGGCCCATCATGACTGCCAGAACTCTTGGAAACTACACAGATTTGGGCCTCTGTACCCAATGTTAATGGGCTGGTTCTCTGTTTCGTAAGAGAAATATATCTAGCTCAACTAGCCCCCAAATCATTTTGGGGGACAGGTATAAAGCCTAGGTCAGTTGGGGGCTAGGTTGCCCTTGTGCTGGGTACCCATCCAGGTGGTAGTCAGCTGAGTGAAGGGCGATGAGCTACTCAGGAGCAGAGATTATGAGTTCAAGTGTGGACGACGCAAGCGACACTTGCCATCGGAACACAACAGATACAGCACTGGTGGGGAGACGGCAGTAAATCACACACATAGCTTCTATCAGCTTAGCTGATTTATTTGTACATATAAAAATATTTATATAGGAAGAAAAATCATAATCATGAATACCATGTGATTGTGACTTAATCCAAGATACATGGGTACATGGTACATGTGGATATCTAATATCACCCAAATAACCTGTTAAAGAATCTAAATATCTACATGACTGGTGTAACTCCACATTATGTACAACCACAAGAATGGAAAGTTATACTCCATGTATGTATAATATGACAAAATACACTCTGCTGCTATGTATATCTAAAAAGAGCGAATAAAGAAAATTAAAAAAAATAATCCGAATATGCCCTTTAACTCTTTAGTGCCATGTCAGAAGAAGTTCATTTTCCTTCAAAAACAAAGTAAGCCTTTCAACTAGTTACTTGAATTTCAAAACATTCTTTGTTTTTAGAACATGATTTCACCTACTCAGAAAAGATGGGAAGAACTGTAATGCTTAGGTTATGCTAAGCTCTGGTTATTGAATGTCTCCCAAAGGCCTTTGTGTTAAAGGCTTTGTTCTCAGGGAGGCACTATGGGAAGGTGCTGTGCAGGTCAAGGAGGTGGTGCCTCATGAAAGGTTTGTAAGTCATTGGGGACATGCCCTTGAAAGGACATGCCTCCTCTTCTTTCTCTTTTGCTTCATGACTTGTGATGTAAGTGGTTTTCCTGTGCCACACACTCCTGCCACTGTGGGCCATCTCACCAAAAGCCAAAGCAATAGAGCTGTCAATCATGGAATGGAACTTCCAGAATTGTGGGCCAGTATAAACCTTTTCTCTTTATAAGTTTACTATTTCAGGCATTTCATTATAGTGGTGGAAAATTGACTAATATAAGTGATAATCTCCATTTCTTTTCTTTTCTTTCTTTCTTTTTTTTTGTTTTTTTTGGCAGTGCTGGGGATTGAACCCAGGGTTTTGTGCATGCAAGGCAAGCACTCTACCAAGTGAGCTATATCCATTTCTTTTTTTTTTTAATACTTTTTATTGCTCACCCTTGGATATTTATTTTACTTTTTTATATGTGGTACTGAGAATTGAACCCAGTGCCTCACACATGCTGGACAAACACTCTACCACTGAGCCACAACCCCAGCCCCTGTTAATCCCCACTTCATTTAAGACATAATTTTGTAGAAAGACAGCCCCACTATGTCCCAGCCCATGTCTCAGGATATGTAAGTAAAACCATGACCTACCTGTTTGCATGTATTCAGCATGCTCTGACTCCAGTTACAGTAGATGTGCTTAGGCACAGTAGAGGGACACAGGAAAGATTGGGTATGTTATTTAAGATTAGGTTCAGTTGCTAGTAACAGATATTCAAATAGCAGTGGATTGGCCAAAGATGGCCATTTCTTTCCCAAAGAAAATTTCAGAACAACACAGAAGATTTGCTCTGTTCATTCCAATGGTGAGATCTTTAATTCTCAGATATGCCCCCCGCCCCCCCCTTTCCTGTGGTCCAAAATACAGTTTCACCTGCCACATCTCTGTTTCAAGAAGTAGAAAGGAAGGAGAGGGAAAGAAGTAGCTAAGGGCTTGTGCCAGCCATGTCCTCAGTAAGGTCCTTAAAATATGCCATATGAACTTCTGCTTACGTTCCATTGGTCAAAATTTAGTCACATGCCACACCTAACTACAACAAAGGCTAGGCAAGGCAGACTTCATTCCAGATGGCCATTTGCCAGTGGACATTTCTCTTAAGATGTATATTAGCCAGGATCAGAATCTACAGAAGTGTGTGTGTATATATGTATATATTTGTTGTATGGAATTGGCTCACATGATTATGAAGGCTAGTAAACCCCAAATCTGCAGGGTGGGCTGGCAGGCTGAAGAATTCTCTCTTGCTCAGGGAGACCAGAATTTTTGCTCTGTATAGGCCTCCAACTGATTGGGTGTGGCCCACACACATGACCCAGACAAAATTAACCATCGTACTATGGAAGAAGTGGAGCTGGATATTGGGGACAACAGCTGTCTCTATCAGAGTGAAAATCCACAACTTTTACTCTGAATGAAAATGTAAAATCCCCAAGGCCAATGACTGTCCTCATGGTTTCAGCAAATTTTTATGTTACTCTGCATAACAATGGTAATCCCTAGGCCCACATTTTCCCTCTTTGCTTCTACAGAAAATTTTGTCTAAACCAGGACTCTGCCTGACCTCTGCTATGCCATAAAACTGTCTTTCTTTCCTCCTTTGTTGGGGGCGGGGGGAGTGGAAAGAAGAGACTTTAGCTCTCAAAAGAGCCTGGCATGGGACAGGACTCAAGTGGGATGGTTCCTGAATTGGGAGTCTGAAAGCTGGGACTTGGCCCTGATTTTGTGGCAATCATGAGAAAAGGCAGTTAGCACAGGTGACTGGGTTAGCTTCACCTCTGAAGTGGCTGCTTCATCTCTTTGAGCTTCAGATTCCTCACCCATAAAGTGAGGAGAGTCTTCCTTGCCTTCCTCAAAGGGCTATTTTAAACATAGGAATTAATATCTAAGGAGGACTTGGAAAAACTTACAGTGCAATTCTAACATAAAATTCTGCTCTTTCCTCCCTCCCTTCCTTCTCTGATCACTTTAGCAAATGCTAAAAGCCAAATGGGCCAGGGCTGCGCTGGGCTTTCCTGTGCATCACAGAGGGTCTTCCTACCTGGCCCGCTCCCTCCCCTTACTGCCAGGAGGACCCTGGTTGTCTGAATAGCTCCCTTCCGCCTCCCATAGCCACCTCCAGTTTGCAAGCAGAGCCCTGCAACCAACGGCAGTTTATCCAATCTCATCTTCATCATGAAACTTCCAGGAAGGGCCGGGGAAGAAATCAGCTCGCACACTGATACTCACCCGCAGGACGAAATGTACACAGAGACCCTCAAAATTGGTGTTAAAAGCACATAAACCTCTTGGGTTGTTGAGATTCTAGCCCAAGCAGGGTGTGTGTGCAATATCACTAAAAGCAGGTATGATGGATAAAAATGAGTGATGGCCCCTTCCAAACATAAACCGAGCTGCTCATCCCTCAGGGTTGTTTATAAATAGAGGGGGGTCCATTTGCTCAGGGTCCCGGGGACAGGCCGGCACTCCATTTAGATAACGACCACACTTCGCGCCTGGCCACCACTCTCCAGGCCGCAAGGGGTGATTAATCAAATGGTGTTTTGGTTTCTCCCGATACACATCTACTCCTTCCGCTTGAGAATGGGCTGAAGGCGGCTTCCAGGGTTTACAGAACAGCGCGGGTGCACCTCAGAAGGCAGCAGGACCTGGCCCTCCCGGGGCCACGGCCGCACCTCAGTGGGCATGAGCCAGGCGCCCAGCAGCGCGCTGCAGTCCCCACGGGCCTGGTTTCCTGGGCCACCACTGACCGTGGTCTTCAAGACAGAGATGCTTGAGTTGAAGAAACAGCAACACTGGAAGCACCAGAAGACATTTGCCTTGCTGACAAGATCAGTTTTAAGTCCCAGGAGTGAAGAGGGACCCCTTGTTCCATGCGCTCCCATGAGACCCTGCACCCCCACACTGCCAGCCTCAGGACCACATCTGCCTCGCAGGCCACCAGCTGCTTTAGTCCTGTTTGTTCATCACCCTCAAGAAGCCCAGGGCTTCTACATCATCCTTTACTCCTTTACTCTCGCCTCCAGACAGCTCCAGGAAGCCCTGATCTTGACCATCTCCCACTCTCCCCATTTCCCCAAACCTTCTGAATCTCATGGTCCCTTTGAAGCAGCATCTTGCTTTTGGTCGTCACCTGTTTGCTGTAACCCAATGCTGGCTTTCCACCAAGGACGCACTCTCCACAGGGCCCTCTCAAGGGGGTTCTGCTTCCCCTTCTCCACCCCTCTTGTGACCAGTGGGGACCATGGTCCCACCCCCTCCATATAGTGCCTTCTTCAGAGCACATACCATCAGGCTGCAGCTCCTGCAACAGCCTCTGGTTGCAGACCTCTACTCCTGAGCCCTGGCTTGCTGATCTCCTATTAGACTTCTTAGAGACTTCAATGTTCTGTGAAGATGATTCTTCCAACATCCAGACATCTCCGTTCCTTCATCATCTCTCCTCCAATGGCCTTGCCCTCCAACCTATCCCTGACGCTTACACCCACCCCATTACCCTGGCACAATCACTGACTGCAACACTCTTGCCGTTGCAATTTCATCTTCCCACTCTAGAATCACCCTGGCTGTGCTGATTTATCCCCCTGTACCCAGCCCCAATAATCCTTTGACCCAGACTTCCATGTACTGTTGAACATTTTGTGTACTGAACAGAAATCCTTAGCCAAAGAAAAGTGGGCCCTGAAATCCAGCCCAGGTTCCAGAACAACACTGTGCACAACCTGGTTCATGGCCTCATCCACCCAAGGGAAAAGGCAGGTTTTTCTTTGCACAATTGTGGGTCTGTATCACCGAAAAGGAAAGTATTTTTTCTAATTCACTTAAGATTCTCCATGGACCAGCACCAGCTCTGATTTAGCCCTGTGGGGACCTACAGTTCATTGTGGTCACTATCTTTCCAATGTCCACCATCCCCCCCACCCTATTTGCCTTTTCCTGCTTAGATATTATGTTTCATGACTATAAACCCTAGGCATATACTTGAAACTCCCTACCCCTTTCTCCCTCATTGTCTCACTTGGCAAAATCCTAATCCTTTAAAAAAAATTTAACCTTCCAGCTACTTCGCAGCTGTCCCCATTGCAGTTGAGTGTGACCAGAGGAAGACACACATTTCACATTCCTGTTCATGACCACTCACTTTCGGTGAGCCCTTAGTTCTGTCTGGTAATCAGAATCTAGCCACTGTCCCACTCTTTCAGACCCCAGTCTGTTGTGTGCACACAGGGAGAGCGCCATTTCCCATTTCTCTGAGAGAACACAAGCATTCAGAAGAGAGCGTCCATATGGTCCCGCTGCCACATTCACCCATTCATCCAACCTGCGTCCCTTATTTTGCCTTCCCTTCTGTGACTGTGGATGAACTGGTCTTGCTCTCATCCAAAACCAACGGTTCCATTATACTATTTAGATCCCGTCACTTCCGTCTCTGGGAGGGCTTTGCTGTAATAGTTACCACCCTTCTCTCCTACATCATCACCAAGTTTTATCTTTCTCCTGAATCATTTATATTAACACATCCATAAATTGTAATGTTTTGTCTACCTAAAAAAGAAAAAAAAACTTCCTCTTGACCCTGTGACTCCTCTAGCTACTACATCATTTCTGCTCTCCTTTTTACAAAAACTCCTTGGAGAACAGGCTGTACCTGCTGCCTGTCCCCCGCCCCTCCCCCATTGCCTCCTGAATTGGCTCCAGGCAGGCTGTTGACCTCATCCTTCTTGTCAAGGTTACCAATGACCCACACATTGCTACATCCAATGGTCAATTATCCATCCTGGGCTCATTTGATCTAGGATCTATCAGTGACCTGGCTGGTCACTCTATCCTTCTCCACTTGACTCCCGGGACTCGGTTCTGTTATCATCTTCTTTGACCAAATTGACCACACCCTCTCAGATGCCCTTCCTGGTTCCTTCCTGTCTCCTTGACAGCTGAACATGAACCTGGCTCTGGAAGTCCTTGAAGGAGTCTTCTCATCTCTATCTACACTCACTTCCTTGGTGAACTCTCATCTTCTCTCATAGCTGATGATTCTCAAAATTTCTACCTGCAGCCCCTGAACTCTGTATTCAAATATCTACCTGCAAACACAGAATCTCTGCTTGAATCTAAGACTCAAACTTAACATGTCCAAAGAAGAGTTTCTGATTCCAGCTTGTATATACCTTCTCAGTAATGGCAACTCCATATTTCCAGTAACTAAACCAAAAAAAACTGGGAATAATGATTGCCATGCCCCTTCATTTATTAATTACTAGCAAAGTCTGTCAATTGTGCACTCAAACTTTACCCAGAATCCAGCCACTCCATATGATCTGTATTACTACCACCGAGGTCTCCATAATTTCTCACCTGGTGTATTACTGTAACAACTGGGGCCCTTTGCTGAGGCTGTGGGCAGAGCATCCTTATGTAGCCTCCCCTATAATGGCCTGTGCTTCCTCACAACATTTTGGCTAGGTTTAAGCACAAAGAGAGAGGGCCATGTAGGGGTGAGTGGGGGGACAGAGAGGGAGAAGCTATAGTGTTTTTTTCTAACCTAGCCCTATAGGATCAGATCCTACATTAAGCATTGAGGACATAAAGATGAATAAGAAATAGTCCTTGAGTCCAAGGAGTTTACAGAAGCAGAAGCAGACAAGGTAACTCCATGTTAGAACCTTGCATCCTAAGTGCTGTCCCAGAATTAAGCAGAGGGCACCTTGGAAAGTGAAGTGAGAGAGGGAAATCAGATGGAGGGTTAGAGTTGATTTTGAAGGTTGAGCAAGAATTACAATATGGAGAAAGAGAGAAGCTTCTGCATCATGGGAACTGCACACATGCTGGGCAGAGGTGAAAAAGGGTGCTGCAAGGCCAACAGTTGATAGACCATGGGGTGAATCAGATGGGACGGATTCAAATCTTCTTGCAGTTACTGTTAGACTTGGAGAAATGATGCAATCTCTCTGAGCCTATTTGCTCATTTACAGAACAGAAATTACTTTCAGACTTGAGAAAATCATCACAATGTGAGACACTTAATAGATGTCCACTAAATGACAATTAAAAAATTAGTTGGCTTAAATTGCCCAATGTAGGTTTCATTGAAGTTTTTTCTTTTACCAGTCCTGTTCCAATAGGATAAAACAATCCCCAAAGTTTTAATCTAAGAAATAGAAGAAGAAATTTTGGGAGCAAGGAAGTAGAAATCAAAGCTACACAGCCTGACTATAATAACCTCTCACCCCTAATTTCAACAGAGAAATTCCTTGCAGTGGACGAGGTACTGGATTCTGGGACCTAATCTGAAAAGCACTGTCCTGTGATATGGACTGATGGGTGAGGCACAAGGAGGTCATGTCACCCTCTATGTCAACTGGGGCAGATGGGTATTATGGTTTGGATATGAGGTATCCCCCCAAAATTCTTGTGTTAATGTAGGAACATTCTAAAGTGAAGTTATTGGATTGTGAGAGCTGCAACCTGATCAGTCCTTCCTAGTTTGAATGCACTTAGTGGCATTTGTAGGCAGGTGGGGCATGGCTGGAGGAAGGGGTGCTGGAAGGGTTCATCTTCCCTATAGTCCCTTATCTCCCCTCTTTCTGCTTCCTGGTCACCATGAATAGAGCAGCATTTCTTCACCATGCACTTCTGCCATGATGTTCTGCCTCATCTTGGGTCCAGAGCAATGGAGTTGGCTGACCATGGACTGAACCTATGAAACCATGAGCCAAATAAAAATTTTCCTCCTCTAAGTTTTTTTTCCAGTTTTTAAGTTTTTTAGTGCATTATACTTATATATTTAGTGAAGTTTATTTTGACATATTCATAAAAGCACATAAAATAGTTTTCTCCCAGTAGTGTAGTAGTGTCCCCTTCCCACTTCTCCTCCCTCCTCCTGATCCCCTTCCTCTACTCTATATCTAAGTTGTTCTTGTTAGGTATTTTAGTCACAAAACTGACTGACACGCAGGGAGTACAGTGAAAATAAAGTGGAAATAAAAGGTGTCTTTTTCAGTTCAATTTTTAAACTTTATACTGCCGAGGACAGAGAACACACCATCTGGTTCCTGGCTTCAAGATGCTTACAACAAACTTGGACTAGAGTTAAGCATGCAGATCAGAGTTGGAATCACAGAACATAATCAAGTATTTCAAAGTTTGGAGCTGAAGGTAGAGCCACTGGGATCAAGAGCCCTGTCCTGGCTGAGGGGTCTGGGCCCCCCGTCTGTCTTTCCAAGTCTGGCTCTCTGGAGGCAGATGGTGTCTCTGCACAATCACCTGCTTCTTTTTTAGCTGTTCATTCCAAGATTGCAGCTTTCTGCAAAGGAAGTGCCGGCCAAACCTTACAGCCATGAGGCCAGATCCATCAAAAAGCCGGCCCCACATGCTTTGAGGATTAGCATGGGGCTTATTTAACACTCTATAATTAATGTTTTGATAATTTAACAATTTTGTATGCTTTTGGAGGGCTTTCGAGGGGAGCGACCTTGGCAGACAAAACCACATCTACTTTCATTCTTAGAGAGATGCCTTTTCTGATCCTATTAATGAGAAACACCCTTCCTGTCTGTGCTGGGCTACGGGAATGAGAGCAGATTTCCTGCTGTTGCAGGGGGCAGGGGCATCCCCAGCAGTGGGACCAGTGAGGGGTGGGGGCTGAGCAAAGCAGAGCAGGGGCCTTCTAGCCCCACCGTCACACCAGTGTTGGCGACAGCCCTGTTCAGAGAGTAACATGCCAAGTGCTGGAGATAGACAAAGCTTGCTGAGCTCTTCCTTCTGTGTGACTCATTTTCTCCTATTTTAAATGGACATGGGCATCCTTACAGGACTGGCCTCAGTCCATGATAAGCCAGGAATGGCTATATCGCCAGGAAGAGGAAGGTAAGCTAAAATTAGGACTAAGATGAAGATCCCACACAACCCACGGACAGCAAACATGCCAAGGCTGCAATAGCCCCTCTGCAGGATGAGAGGTTCCTTCTAGAAACGATGCAACTACCTCTCTCCTTCCAACCCCAGCTCTATGGAGCAGAGCTCAGGAGTGCAGGCCTCCTGGGTTGACTGGATGGAGTTTGAATCCCTGCTCCATCCCTGCCTCGCTGTGCTTCTGGGTGCTGGTTAGTTGACGTCACTGAGCCTCTTCATCCATAAATGGTGCAATCATAGCACCATCTCTATCCTTCACAAGGTTACCATGAGAATTCAATGAGATACCAAAGAGGCAGTCCATCCTTTGCATAATTTAAATCCATATGCATTTGGTCATTACAGGTTAGGTTCAATAATTCCTGTCCCCGACAACATGGTTCAAATGTCAGTTACCTTGATACCTGCTGAGTGCCAAGGAGGGTTAGTGGCAAAAGAGAGTGCAGGGAAGGAAGAGCTCGCATGGGCTAGGCTGCCCAGAACCTCACGGACAAGGTCATGTTCTCTTTTTCTCCCCACAGACCGTTCCTCAGCCCTAGCTGGCCCTCTCACAAAAGCAAGCTACTGATAAGAAGGCGGGGTCAGGAGCATTAGGAGAGAGTCTGAAATAAAACAACTGCCAGGGTCGCCGCTGTTGGGGAAGATGGATGGAGGCAAGCTCCTTCTTATTACAAACAGTTAACTCAGTAGCGTCTCATTCAGAGGAGAAAGATGAAGTCTGGGAAGAGAGGAGTGGGAGCCCATAGATGAGAAAGTTTCTGGGTGGTGTCAAGACCCTGAATAGACCCCCCACTGTCAGGAGAAGATGTTTGCAGAAGATGGTTGAAGACCTGGAGCACAGACCACTCCTGAATTTCCACCCATCACTCATTTCTCTAGTGAACCCACTGACCCAGCTATTTTATACTCGGCTCCTGGCAAAATGGAGGTGGGAGGTGGACAGTCCTCACTGGCACTCAGCATATAATGTGGTCTTTTGCTTTCTCCCCGGACCCTTGTCCACCCAGGCAATGTGACATTCCAGGAGGGGAGAAGTGATCCATCGCCCTCTCCCCTCTCCTGGAATGGCTCTCAGTAGCTCTAAACGAGAAGTTCCTGCTGATTAATTGAAAGGAGGAGCCTCTCAAGGAAATGGGGAGGAAGCTCTTGGGTAAGGAATAGCTCAGAGTCAAGGGCAAAGCCTGTCCACCCCAGATCTGCATCTATCTTACATTTATCCCTGAAATCAGTTGTCTCAACAGCTTACCACCTCCAACAGGGTCCGCCTCCAACAGGATCTACCAGAGAAAGCGTGTCTCAGGAGGCGTCTAGGTTCTAGGAGAATGGAAGTTGGGAACGGGGCAGTTGCACATTCTGGAGAGGGTGGGAAGGGAAAGCCCCATTCATGGCAAATTAGACCAGCTGCATCATTTGCAGGAACCAATATAAAATGAAAATGGGGGATTCTCTGTCTAAAAATGTTTAAGAATTTTAAGAGGCTAACCACAGAGCATTAAACCAAGTGCAGCCCAGATAAGCATCAGGCCCTAGACTGCCTGGTCCTCATGATCATGACCCTGACCCTGAAGAATTTATAGGACCTATAATCCCAGCAGCTCGGCAGGCTGAGGCAGGAGGATGGTGAGTCCAAAGCCAGCCTCAGCAACTCAGCAAGACCCTAAGCAACTCAGTGTGACCCTGTCTCTAATAAAATATGAAAAAAGGCTGGGGATGTGGGGATGTTAAGCACCCCTGGGTTCAATCCCCAGTACTAAACAAAACAAAACAAAACCCAGAATGTCCAGGCACCCGGCTAGGCTCTGGCCTGGTGCAGCCATTCACCACCTACCCCTCTCCACTCCTCAGGGGTAAGGGAAGAAGGGCAGCTCAGGCTCCTTCCTCCCTGGCTGAGAGCAGGGATGGGGCAAAGAGGAATACTGGCAGGACTAGTGTGCCATGCCCTAGCGGAGGCCTCGCAGCATATGGAAATGCTGAACGCGGGGTCTGTGTTTATCTCTCCTGTTGTCATGGAGCATGACCAAGGCCTGCAGCCCTCCCCTGGGCAAACTCAGGAGCAGCCACTGCCTCTCGGTGACAATGCTTACTGCGCTGTTGCCCCGGGGAGCTCTATATTCATTTCTCTAACCCTCACCTTGGTGAGCAGCTTGTTTTGCCCATGGAAGGGGTCTGGCTTGAGTCAAGAATGAGGTGCAAGTCGCCACCCGGGGAAAACCCAGGGACACTGAAAACCTCCAATCTCTTACCACGGCCAAGGACGGAGGGCCAGGTGTGACAATTGGTTCCCATTGCCCAGCAGCATCTCTGCCCCCCAGTACCTGGGCCACACAAAAGTGTTCAGTTTGCAGATCAGAGGGAGGGATGGAGGAAGAGAGGCCAGGCAGCTTCTCCGTTGTGCTAACTCTGTTGGTACTGTGGGTCGGGCGGGGCTGAGGGTGGGGAGGCATGGGGGACGCGGGGAATCTGCTCTCCCTGACAGCCCTGGCTCGCCAGGCAGGCTGGGCCAGCTGGAATTCAGGTGTTGACTTTTGCCAAATACTTTAAGAGGAATGAACACTTACCAGCTTTGTGAAGTTCCCCAGGGAGGCACCAAGGTTTTCCTAAGGATTTAGGCTGTCGTGAGCACGTGAGACCTAAGACAACTCTGCTTTTGAAAGTGATGTCCCAGAAAAGCCAGATAATACAGGGAGATGAGCCTCCTGTCTACAGGAGCCTAGAAAATAGAACGCTCTTTTGCGTCACATAGATACTTCTTCTATTCTCTTTACATTAGTGGCAATACATTTCCTCTGGCGTGGCTTCTATACACCAAACTTATCAACCTTGGAATTATTGCATAGTTGTTATCTTAGTTACATAAACTGATATGTCTAACATAATGGAAACACAGAAAGAAAGTAATTTATTATAAATTGAAATACTATTTTATTCGACATAATATATATGTTGTGTGTTATTATAGATTATATATCAGATGTTATATGTCAATGTCATATGAATCTTACATATATCTCACACATATATATAACACATGCCAAATGTAATATGATAATGTATATAACTACATTCCCTTGATTTCCGTTATTTAGAGATAATTTAGATTTCCCCTTTTCCAAACTTCCAAATACCTTCTGTTCTGATGGGTTCAGATATTGAATGTCACTGAAGAAGAGAGATTTAGTCTTTTGGCTGATGACTTCATCAGACCGCTAGGCATTCTATCCCTTCTTAATGTGACAAGATTACTTAATGACGTATGTCAACAAATTATCATTTGCTCTCTATATTTGCAAATAACTTACCATTATTCATTTCATTTGTATAAGCAAAGCTGGCTGCAAACTACTTCATGTTTTATGGATTAGGCAGGTAATGGGACACATATGTACAGCAGCCCGTATTTCAAGGGTGACCATGAGGAGCCCAGCCTTCTCCAGTTGTAGTCAATTTCGAGAGCTGAGGAGTAACGTGAACTTGCTATCCTGCCAACTTGCTTTCTCTACTGACTTTACTTACAAGTTCTCAGGCTTGGAGGGCCTGGGGGAGATCTTCTGTAAGTCTCTGATATCCTTAATTCCCAACCTATCCCCCACCCCCACAATTTCTGAAATTTATTTGTTTTATTTGCACCGTTGTCACTTCACATTAGAGACATTTTCTACACATGAAAAAAGCAGCAGATTCTCGGCAGCCTCTCCCAGATTAACCCCCTCCGTTGCTTCCTGGGTGACAGCACCCATCTCTGCCTCATATTAGTTCAAAATGGTAGCTCAGGCCGGGGCCTGTGACCCAGTCCTGGTCAATGGGACCTGAAGGGAAAACAGGCTTGGGGCTTCTGAGAAAGGGTTTCCTTCTCAAGACAAGAGTAAGGTGGAAATGGCAACTCCAACATTTGGATATGGAGTATGATGAATAAAAAAAAGTCCACACTCTGAGCAGAGAAATAGAAAGAACCTGGGTTTTGAATAAGGATCGAACCCAGGGGCACAGAACCACTGAGACACAATATTTTTTATTTTGATACAGGATCTCACTGAGTTGCTTAGGGCTTTGCTAAGTAAGTTGCTGAAGTTGGCCTCAAACTTGTGGTCCTCCTGCCTTAGCCTCCCAAGCTGCTGGGATTACGGGTGTGCACCACTACGCCTGGCTCTGCTTGACTACTCTTGCTCCTGCCCTGCTCTCACCTTGTTGCTATGTGAGTAAGAATCATATCCACGTTGTTAGAGAGACAGTTTTGGTTTTGTGTTTTATTTTGAGATCATCCCTACCAACTTATAACACTCACTAATTAGCAATACATAGGGTAGATGAAGGGCTTAGTATCAGGTACCAGCAGGCAAATCCAGAAGAAACAGAAAATATGTTTATTTCTTTCTGTGAGATTGAAATCTAGTTGATGGGGATAAAATATACCCACAAATGCAAAATGAGAATTACCACCCAGCACCACACATTCATGGGCGAAATATTACAATGTAAACTAAACAGCACTGGCAAGAATCTCTGCTCTATTTACTTAGGTTATCTGTTTGCATCAGGATATTGACATACTCTTAAGAGAACGCCAAAGAAAAATTAAATATAAAACACAGTTCCTTTTCTTTTTGTTTCCCATGAATCTTTTTGGAGGCTGATATTGCTATCTTTGAAAGTGTACTCTGATGTTATCTTGGAAAGTGCTGGGACATAAAATAACACTCAGAAATACACATTTACCCGTAGAGCCCGCCAAACCCATATATTGATGCTCAAGTCTGATTTCGAATATTCAAGTAATTTGCCTACTTAAGAACTTATTGCCATCAGGTGGACAATAATCTTCATCTGACTTTGAGAGAAATATCACAGGTCATTTGTGCTTCTCAGAATTCTATTTGTGGCTGAGCAGCTAGCCAAAGTTAGCACAAATGCAAATTTGATGTGGTCAGAAGTAATAATTTTGGAGCTTTCAGTTTTCCTGGAGGCCAGGTCTGTCAGGAGTGTTGTGAAAACGGTAAACGGGTGTATTTGTAGCTCTGTGTCATACAGCAGTTATTGTAGTCACAGCTTTGACTCCAACTTTCAAAGTTTGGGGAAACAGGCCTCATTGGAAAGGTAAACTGGTTGGTTGGCCTTCACATCATCTTCCCAGAAATACCATGAAATAATACCAGGAGCAAAATTCCCCCAGAGGATTTGCAAGGGGTCTGGCAGCTCGCAGGCAGCTCTACCCCAAAGAACATTAGGACCTGGCTGGACCTTTTCTGGTTGAAGAGGAAGTGAGGTTTCATGGATGCTGGCATCTATGCTGTTGGCACAAAGAGGCACAGCCCAGGAGGGGACACAACTGTAGTGCACATGACATGCATGAACTCCAGAACCTTCTTCAGGTCTCTTCTGTCTGCTGTCCCAAGTCCAAGCCCCTCCCCACAGCCTTCCCTGTCTACCCTCAATCCTGCTCTTCTCCTTTGATCACCCCCTGAAGTAGGCATGTCATCCCTGCTTCCCGGCTTTGCACGTGCAATACCCACTGCCTGGAGCATCCACCCCCAGCCCACGTTCCTTCTGAGCCTCTACTGTGCCGATTCCTCATGGCCTGGTTCAAGCCTCCTTCATCTCTTACATGACTATCTCAGTCCTTGGAGAACGATCCCTTCTTATAATAATGGTAACGACATGTTTTGAGCTTGCAGGGTGTTCAGGGAACTCACCCATTAGCGGGCATCCTCGCACTGCCCTTTGCAAGGAGGTAATTTGAGGAGATTTGCAATAAGCATACAAGTCAAAAGTAGCTGAGCCCAGACTCCAGGTCAGTCTGGCTCCACCTGCTCCACTCTTGCCCCCTGCCTTGTGGCACCAGAGTCAGTGCCTCAGGCTCAAACAGCTCTGCCTGCCTAGAGAGAGGAGGAATGGAGATTCAGCCTTCCAGAGTGCTCAGTGCTCCGGAGTCAGAGGCACTGCCTGGGTGGAGGAATGTTCTGGAAACGAAAGTCCACAGTGAAGGAGTGGGAGTTTTCTGTTTTCCATATGCTGTTGCCATCCCTCCTCACTCGGGGACCTGGAGCACAGGTGCAAGAGCATTTGGTAATACTGCACAAGAAATCTGATCATTCCACCTCTTAGCAAAATGATGTTTAAGACCGTCTTGTTCACTAGGATGGCAATATGTAAATCAGTGGATGTGTAACCGATGTGATTCTGCAATCTGTATATGGGGTAAAAATGGGAGTTCATAACCCACTTGAATCAAAGTGTGAAATATGATATGTCAAGAACTATGTAATGTTTTGAACAACCAACAATAAAAATTAAAAAAAAAAAAAGACTGTCTTGTTGATGTTCTGTCTCCAAGAGCTAAAGGCTCCAATCCACTCAGAATGGAAAGAAAAGCTGACATTTATCAGAGGGTAGGGAGGGGCTGTTAGATCCAAAGATTAGGGGACAAAGGGCTGAAGTGAAGAGAACCCATAGACTGGAATGATTTGGTTTCCTTATGATAGAAGAGCCATCATCAAAGGCTCTATAGATCCTGGATGTGTTTCCAAACTTTCTATTGAGAAGCAGGGGACAGATTGAAGAGGCAGGGGAGCTACTCCTGAATCCCCGGCCCCCTACACACTCTGCTGCGTGGGAGGGGCAAGGGTTGAATCTCTAAATGTTTCAATCAGTACCTTGTTCTGAATAAATGTCCCTTCCAGGCTTAGATGATTGCAAGGAGGCTCCCTGCCCAGACATTCTCACCCTCCCAACTTTCCTCTTCCAAATCTAGGTTTTGTCTTTCATTTATCTTGTTCCAATATTAGGTAAAAGACAGATCTGGCTCCTGTAATAAAGACCAAATTAAGAGAGGCTTATTTGAATGGCGTATATTCGTCCTTCACTGCCAATCTGAACATGAACAGTCTGTGGCTGTTGGATAGCTTTTCGGGGCTGGGGGCCTGGACTCCTGTCTTGTTTTGCTCTGCAGAGCCCTTCTTAACACTTAAAACTTCCCTTTCATGCTCACAGAGTCGCTGCAGCTGTCCTGCCATCGCATCTACAATTTAGCAAAGTCCCTTCTAGGGACTTGACTCAGTAACAAGGTAAAACAAGTACCCAGGTAAAATTCATGGATCCACGACCACTGCAAGAAGAGAGACACAAAATGGGGGAGACCTAGCATTCTCTATCATCTATCTTCAAGTCCCAAGTCAGGTGCCCCTATTGTCCTCCCAACAGCCATCCCAAAGAAGGGAGATCCTGTCCCTTAGTACCTGGCTCTTTGCAGAACTTGGGCCGGATGCCCACTGAGGCTTTCTCCTACTCTGTCACACACACACACACTTCAAAGGGACAGAGTGTGCTCTGCCCTTATGAGGACAAATGTGGCCTCCAATAGGAGTCTGCTAGACAGTGAGTCTGCTAGACAGTCTTTCTGCTAGAAGGATAGACGTGGCTACCTTTCTTACAAGAAAAAAGTAAATACACCTAACCAAAGTAACTCTTCAAAATGTTCACAGCAACATGGCGCCCACTAGGGACCGGAAGACCATTTCCCATAACTTGGCTCTCCTTTTTGGAAACAATGACCTTGTTACTCACACCAAGGAGCACTGGGCTCCTTCTGGTGTCTCCTGACCCTGCTGGCATTGCTCTCCTTTTGTCATCCTAGAGGGATGGCACCAACTCTTTTTTCCATTTTCTTAAATTCCAAGAAATGAAGGGATGATAATGATAATAACTAAAATTTATTGAGATTTCCCAACCACCAGATTGCCCTCCGAGTGCTTCTCCTGGTTTACTTCATCGAATTTTCACAACAGCCCTTTCGTGTGAGTTGTTCTTTTCAACTTACGGACAAGAAAACTGAGTCTTTATAAAAGGGTAAATAACATGCCCAAGATAATACAGAATCAAGTTCCTTGATTTTGATCTGAAAAAAACACTGGTATTTTGTTTTATTTTTACACGAACAGTTATTAAAGATTTTCTTCTAATTATCAATTTTTATTGCAGACAAGTATCATCCATCCTATGATTTTTAGAGACAGCCACGGTGAGCATAGTCTTTTCCTCTGTGGGTATGTCTGTCTATCCATCCCTGACTTAGCTTTAATATAACAGTTTAGCTTTCTGCAAATATGCCACTCCCAGCCTGTAGTCAACTATGCTGCCCCTATTTTAATGCAACTGTATTAAAACTTTCAGCCTCGGTGTGCCCTTCAGAAATCTCCCAGGTTGGAAGTAATACTTCAGGGTGGGCCCTTATCGCGTAATAGTCACACAGGGACATGCCTGGAGAGGTTTTTCAGCAGTCATGGCACTGCCTGGATGGTTTAAAGATGTCATCTGCACTCTTAAATTGTAATTCAAATCTTCCCTGGTGACTGCAGCTTGCTCCCCTGGGTTTCCAGGGAGATAGGACATGTGGCTGGGGTCTCTGGCTGAAGGCCTCAGCTATCAACAAGAAATTCCCTCAGAAGCAATCCCACCCTTTTAAAGGTGGGAGCCAAGAAATGGAATCACATGATGACATTTGATAATTAAAAAAAAAATGAAATACAGAGAATGATCAAGTTCTTGGTCCTATGCACCGCCACGCTGTAGCTGTCCCCTGCTTTATGTGGTGTCAGACCTACAGACCTGGGGCACAAGAGATGCACCATTAGATTAGAAATTCTTGCTTTTCTGGAAGCCAATCTAATCCAGAAAAGTTTACTCAGGTAGATTGAGCACCCTCACTAATTGTTCTCACTGGGGCACATTTTGCTAAACTTATGGGGAGCAAAAAATATTCCCAGGTGCCGCAGCCTGGCTGGGCACAATTCAGGAGCCACTTGTCAAGCAGAAATGAACTTTATTTTTAGAACACATGCTAGACCACGTGCTCTTCGGAATTCCCTCAGAGCCCAACTGCCCCCACCAGCTTCCGAGAGGCCTCTCAACCCCCACTCCTCCCGCTCTTGAGGCCGATTGGCCGGGTCCTGTGGGTGGAGCCAAAAGAGTCCCCCAATGAGCAGCTCCATGATCTGAAAGGGTAGGAAACAGCCCAATGAGCATCACTGCAAAGGAGCCGCTGTGAGCCAATCAGCTGGAAGTTTGCTGGGGCCCCTTGGCTTTGGCTCTCAACACCCAGGTGCCAAAAAAACACTTTCAAAGTCTCTTTTCTCTCAGAAAAAAAACCAAAAACCTCTCATCCATTAGGTATTTCTCATTCTTCTCTCCCCAGAGCCCTTCTTAACACTTAATGATTCTTAGCAAATGAAGCCTTGTCACCTTAGTCACTTTGGAGGGTGTCCACAGACTGTCCTCAGTGCTCCATTGTGTGTTCCTGGTGGCCTTTCCTGTTCTTCCCCGTGTCACCCTCCTGACCAAGCACAGGAACTATTCAACAGATTTTGCATTTGTTCTTTCACTAATGGCAAAGGTGCCATTTCTGAATCCAGACGTTCCCAGCAACCCTCTCGCCTGGCTTCTGGGTGCTCTCTCTTCCCCATTGAATCCATCCAGTTCCCACTATTCACTCCGCGGCAGCAGTGACATTTTTACCAAGGAGGAAGTTATGACTCAGACAAGCAAAGTTATTCCCCAAAGCTCCCTCCGAAGAGCCAGTGGCTGGAAGTGCAGTTTTCTAAACCTAAATCTTGCCCTGATGTGACAGCTGTCCTCCCTTTGCCACAATCATCAATTGGGCTGTGGGAAAATCGGAGCAATGTGAGGAGGGGGCAGAAGGGCCCTTTGAGGGCATATGTCTGCATTGCCTCATCCACTGGGTCACTGTGCAGGGCCCAGATGGGCTCCATGGTGTGCTGTGGGGCAGCCTCGGGCTCCTCGTTTTTCTACTGAGCCTCTTTCATTCCTTTCCCTGCCCCCTCACTTCCCTACCAAATACAAAAACGACCCCAGGAATAAAATGCAAGAGCTCGACCAACAGAAAGCAAAGGTTAGAAATTGAACGCCGGCCCTCCCGAAGCCAGGAAATTCCAGAGACGTGGTTCTCATGGTAAGGGGACTTCAAATTACATATTTTGCAGTCTGGCTAACTGGTTGTACTTTTCAGTGTGAGGCTTAAGACAGGGTCTGCCTGTACTACGAAGGTGCCTCTGGGCTCTGAGACCCATATTAGATTGCACACAGGCTGTACTGTGGATTAGCTGTGAGATTTGCAAATGTATAGTTTACAATGTGGTAAGAGCCTCGCTTCAAGGGCGGTTACTGCTGCCTGGCCTCCCCGTGTGCTGGGGTAGGGGGAGATCTGCTCAGCCTCCAGGCCGTGTTAGCACAGCTGGGGCATGTGGCGCTCTCCTGCTCTAAGAATCAGTCTTCAGTGCATCCAAGTTGATTTCCAGGAGCCCTCCCTCCTCCCCGTGCAACTGGGGGTACTTCCCTGGGTAAAACCTTGAAGACCTTACAAGTCCAGATAGGTGGGATGTCTGAGGTTTTAGAATCAGAGACTAGACTCCAGTAGAAGTGGTTTCCTAATCAGTTGTGGGCTAAATATGGGGGTCCTGTACTCCCCAACTCAGGTGTCAAGCTGAGCACTAGACTGCTCACTGCTCCCCCTGCCCTAAACCAGGGCCCAGAGAGTTCTCCAGCCCTCGGCAAGGCACAAATCCTCACCCCAGCCAGGTGAACAGCAGCAAGGGAATCCCAAGTTTTCCTCCAAAAGTCATCCTACACTGGAGGCCTGAAAGCTCTGTCACTTCCCTTTTCTGTCCCTGAGTTGTCCGTGGCCTCAAAGAGTGGGCCCATGTATCCACACATCACTTCTCGTGGATCTTCAATGCTCTGTGTTCCTGCAACAGAAGTCCAGCCAAAAGCCTCAGACAACTCACTTAATTGGCTTTTTGTTTTGGAATCTTTGTTACTTCTCTTCTGCACTCATCTCCCCTCAAGACCCCTCTCCTATCTCCCTATGACCTTCTTTCTGGTGCCTTGCATGTACTCGGCATCCCTTCCTGCCAGACTGCCTCAGATGTATTCCCACTGTGGAGGTCTCTCCTTCCTATCCCTAATCCTTCCTACCCAGGCCTCTTGCCAAACTTTCTCCCAGCTAGCTGTCACTCACAAGAAGATGTGATAAAATCAATTAATAATGACTGATGCAATTGTGTTCCTTAGCAGAAAAATGCATTTCACAATATTCACTCTCAACTCACATCAGCCTATAATATTACTCTCATTTCACTGGTGATGAAGGAAATAAATACCAGTCTCTGAGAGCAGTTCAGTGACCCGCTCTGGATCATGTATTCAAGCAGCATTAGGATTTGAATCCAAGTCTGATTCTAAATACCTGGTGCCCCTTGTTTGTCAGACACTGCTTCCTCACCACTGTCCTGCAAGGGATTGATATCTGCTCAGGACCTAATCTGTTATGCATCCTGGAGGGGTTTGCATTTTAGGACCCAATGCTTGCACCAGAAGAGCAAGTCAGCGTCAGAGAGGCTGATGGGAGAACTCAAGAGGGCCTTCCCAACTCTTGACTTGTTTACAGACTCTAACACTCTCCCAAGCAGATTCCAGAGCAGATGGCTCCCACCTGATATGCTTAAGAGAATAATGCATTGTGATCATGCAAAGAACTTCCTGAGGTGCTTTTCTGCCAAATTTTAGAGGACAAAGCCAAGGACAGCAGGCATTTCTCGACGTACCCATCTCAGTGGTGAACTGACATTGCAGAGATCACAGTCTCTTCTCCTTTGCTGCTGCTTCTCTTCCTTTCTGGGGGTGAGTTCTCCAGTTTTGAAGCCTCTCTCAGGCCAAGAGTCTCAGTCCTGTGACTATAGGGTACTCTTCCCACATTCCCCTAGAAAGTTGAGATTCCTGCCCCTCCTTGTTACTCGTTGCATGAATGAATGAATGCAAAAACACTGCTCTAGCCCTCGGCTCAGGGGGCCAAGTCATCCAGGCAATTCATTCTTGAGGATGGGGTCTTAGGAGTTTAAGAAGTTATCTTTTGCTGGAGCAATGCTTAATAAAAAAAAAATGGATCACTAATGTGAAACGTACAGTCCGAGAGCTCTTTGTTGGAGAAGATAACTTAGCAGAAGTCATTTTAGTTCCTAAGCAAATCCCTCATACAGCTGAGAATTGACACCAGCTGCCTTCTACATAATTGGACTTGATGGTCGCCCTGTTGGTGTAACCAGAGAGGGGCTGAAATAGTCCTTTACCCTGAATATCACATCAGTTTGTCACAGTGCCTGGGATTCCATCATTAGCGATGCAGTACTTCGTAGTCTTAGGAGCCTTTTATTTAGATAAGCATTGTCAACAACTCAACGTGTGATTGACATGACACTAAGTATTCATATACATTCATCTCTGTGATTAGAGTTGTGTAAAGATAGCATCATTCTACTTACTAATCTAATTAAAGAAAATCTACCCATGATGAGAGTCACATGCTTCTTATTTTCTGAAACTGAAGGCACTTTGCTTACTTGGACTCTCTCCCCTTCCTCCCCTGTTGTCCTTTACATCAGGATACAGCTCAGCAGCACCTCCCACTCCCACTCTTTAGGCCTCCAGCAGGACAAGGTCAAGTCTATGGAGTCCAGGCTCAAAGCCAAGGAAAGGAAGAGAGGATGTAGGAATAAAAATGGTGTTGAAAACAGGAAGAGTAGGAAACAGAAGAAATGGAAAGTAGGAAAGAAAAGAGGTCAAGAAAGAGGTGCCAGAGGTGCGGCAGGGAGGGGGACTATGGTGTCCATTTCCTCAGGGAGGCCGTGATTCATCCCCCCTGGGCTCAGTTCTGAATCTTTTCCTCCTTGACTCACGTTTATCCCAGGGCCTGAAATTCCACCTTTAGGGGTGAGCTCCTCTTGTAGACATGACCTGTGAGCACACTTCACGGAGGCTGGTCCCATGTGGCTCCCAGTCTGAAGGACTCTAATGCTCCTCAAAATGAAGGTCAGAATGTGAAGCTGGGCTGTGTGGACCAGGCCACTTGGGGGATATTTTATTCACATCTTCACAACTATGTTGAAGAAGTTTTAGGAAGAAGTTAATGTGTGACTTGGGTCCAGTCAAGTTGCTCTGTGGGATTGTTTATTCCAGATGCAGGGAGCTAGAGTTAAAGATGAGGAGTTGGTTTAGTCGTGATGGGTGATACGTCTCATAGTATCCATCTTGTAAGCCTCTGTCCTCCCAAGGGTCCTTCAGAGATCTGGTGCAGGCTGACCGAGAGCCACTCTGAGAACCAGACTGATGAGCAGATGCTGCTTTGCCCATGTTCTTTTTTGAACCAAATATAGGTAGATATTGGGCATCTGGAGATCAGCTCTCATCCAATGTCCTCAGGGTAAGGTGGGTATGCACCCACTCAGGCAAGGTTTTCTTCTTTTGTTTTTCTTCTCTTTCTTTCTTTTTAAAACCAGGGATTGAAACCAGAGGCACTTAACCATCTTCAGCCTCCCCCCCTTTTTTTTCCATTTTTTATTTTGAGAGAAGGTCTCACCAAATTGCTTAAGGCCTCACTAAGTTGCTGAGGCTGGCTTTGAACTTTCAATCCTCCTGCCTCAGCCTCCACAACCTCTGGAATTAATAGGTGCGCGTCACTGTGCCTGGCTCCAGGCAATGTTTTCTGAACTGGCTCTCCACGTCAAATGAGTTGTCTCCATAGTACAGGGAAGCTGCCATAATCTGAAATGGGCAGAGATGCCTCACCCTTTGAACTACCAGGGATTTGGAACTACAGAGATGGGGAGAGATTCAACTTGCCACTTGGTGCAGTCTTCATGGTTCCAAGAGGCTCTCTCTTCTCAGTCCCTACAAAGAATATCATTTCACCTTTTAGATGGTTGAAGATGCTGGCCAAAACTCAGGAGAAAGACTCACACCTTCTGCTTTCAACTTTCTTATTTCCCAGTTGCAACACATGATAGCAGCAGCTGGCAAACCCTTTGTTTTGAGGACTCCTTTCCATATTCTGACAATTATTGAGGACTCCAATAAACTTTTGTTTTCATGAACTATATCTATTGATAATTTCCATGTTAGCAATTAAAATGGGTAAGATTGTAGACATTTATTGCTTAATTAGAATAACATGACAAATCCATAACATGTTAATATAAATAACACTTTTATGAGAAATAACTACATATACAAACACAATAGCAATACACAGTGGGAAGCCTGGCAGTATTTTTAAGTTTTGAAAGTATTTCCAATATCTGATTTGTTAGAAATCAATTTGGTTCTCACATACACTTTTGCATGTAGTCTATTATAATATCACACATAATACAGCCTGTAGAAAATTCCACAACTTATAAGGGAATGAGACTGTAAAAGTCAAATAACATCTTAGTATTGTTATGAAAATAGTTTTAACTTTTGGACCACTTTGGGAACCGCTGCTTTATAACATTAGTGATGTTAGGTTTCCCAGTACCAACTACCTTCTCGATCACCTGTGCATGGACACACACACACACACACACACACACATACATACACACACAATTGAATATGCCTGACTAGTATTTCTGTTTTGGTAATGTCATGGTGTTCTTAGGATAACTGAAGACTGTGCTTTGATGATTGACATTCTGCAATTTTCCCACTTTGGAGGCACATAATCCCAGATTTAGATCTTGGCCCTGTCACTGATAAACTCTGGGCCTGGGGAAAATTACATGATCTCTTTAAAGCTTCCATTTCTTCTTCTGTAAAATGGAGATAATAATAACTTCTCTCTGCAGGGTTATTGGGAGGATCGAGAGCACATGTATGTAAAGCAATGGGTGTCACACCTGATAGAGAAGGAATAGGTGCCCAAGACCTGGCAGATATCATTGTTACTATTAATATGCCACTATTAATATGTTATTCCTACTTAATATAAGCTCCATGCACGTGGAAACATTGTGCTCTGCTTTAACTCCAGACCTCTAGTTAATACTCAAGAAATAAGAATGCATGAGTTTTTATGCAAATCTGATTTCTTTCAGAATCCATTAGCCTGACTTGTGGTGGTGTCAGGCATAGGAGAGGAGTCAAAGTGAGCAGAGCCACCCGAAATTACTGCGGTTGCTTGCAGATGGGAAATTCTACCTCGTGACGTGGGGATCAATGTCGGTGCTGAGGTCTGTTTGCCACTGTTGTTTTAAACCCACCTGCAACTTGCATGCACAACCATGTAGCAAGGAGGAGATGGAGTAGGCAGTCTTCAAAGATGATGACCATCAGTTCCTCTTCTGTGCATGCGCTTCCTTCCAGCAAGAGCTCTGTTTGATTTGGACTGGCTTTGGGACCTCTTTGATCAATAGAACACTGTGAAAATGACACTCTGAATTCCCAAACTCAGACCTTCATAAGGCAGCTTTTGCTTCCCCCTTTTGGAAGCCAGAAGCCATGGAAAAAGTTCGACCACCTTGACACCCCCAAGCAGGGAGAAAGCCTGGCGGAAAGAAGGGCACCAAGGTACCAGACATAGCATGAAGCTTTCCTTGGCCTTCCAGCAGAGCCCATCTAGTGCCTAGCTTAATGCAGCCAAGGAATGAGGCCCCTTAATATGCAGAGCAGAACTGTCTGGCCAACCCCAGCCAGGCCACAGAAGCACAAAAAATTAAAACTATTGCCTAAAGCCACTATGTGTTGTTGGGTATTGCATTCAGAACAATAGAAAACCAAAACTGGAGGCCAGGGGCTGGATGAGAAGGGTGAAAGGGGATGGAGCCACTACACTCATAAACTTTAGCATGTGGCAGATGGCAGTCTTCCCCTCCAACTTCTCGCACAAATCACCTTTGCTACGGTGCATTTGGATTGAAGCATATTTTTGCAAAGGAAATCCCATAGACAATTGTCAGGTAGGAAACATTGTAGGTAACTGATAATGCTGTCAAGATAGAGATGCTCAGGTTCACCATTAGTAAATGTCCCTCTGGCAGTGATCACCACCACAGTGCTTTCTCCTGAGTATTTTTCCTTTGCATTCCACTTCCACGGGGACCACACGTTCCTGTTGCCAGGCCTTTGCTCATGGTTTTCCCTTTCTGAACTACCCTTCCTCTTTCCCTCTCCCAACTGAAGCCTGCCGTCCTTCAGGATTCCACTGGGCCCGTGGCCTCCATTGCAGGGCGTCCCTAACTCCAGCTCACACCTGTCACACCCTCCCCTGAAGGCCCACAGTGCTGGTTCTATGTAACATACATTTTGCCCCTTGGAATCTAGGTATCACAGGTGGTTGGAACTGACTGAACTTCAGTGGTGGGGTCCAGAGTAGGAAACTGAAGCTCGGGAAGGTGATTTGCCTAAGGTCTTGTCATTACGGAGCATTCACTCTGCAACACTCTAGTTTTAACAACTCAAATTCACTAAACACGTGAGCTAAAACAGAACCAGGTCAGGACCCGTTGAGAGCCAGTAATTTCAAAAAATAGAGTTATATCTGCTGTAAAATGAAGAGAAGACACGCAGAGGAGGCAGCTCAAAGTTGACTTCTGTCAGACTGTACTATCAGTAAGACAAGATGCTCAGAACAAGCATTATTTGGGGGGAAAAGGTAAAGATCAAAATCATAAAGGCATACTTGATCTGAGCTTATAATCTGGACAGTTCTGCTGCAATGAACAGAGTTTTCATGTATTAAATTTCTGGGCATCTCCCTTGAGTAGCTCCACCTTAGAAAGCATGCTTCAGGGGCTCATCCCCTCTCTGCCATCAAGTCTATCCACTTGTATTTGCTACTTAGCTCCACTGAGTAGGCAACTCTGACTCACTGAGAGTTGAGTGAAAATCATGTCCAATGTGAAGAAAAAAGAACTGGGAAATGAATAATTAGAACAAAAACAAGAAGAAGAATCCCACTTATGTGTGTGGTGTTGGCCCCTTTTGAAACAGATGGTAGTATAAGTTAACTGATGAGTTTCATAATCATCAAATTATTGTCTATTTGTTAAGGCATTTAAAGCAATTAAAAGAATTTGATATATGGGAATCTTGAAGCCTTTAATTGCTTAATGGTGCAAGAAATGTTTGCATGTTAAGAGGAATCTAATTAGTTGACATGTTTGAGTTATTAGTTATTCAGTAGTGGGTAAATATTTTCAAAATGTTAATTGCTTAAAAATTAGTCAACTGGATGACAGATTAAGCAGAAATCCTTGCGATTTTTCTTTCTATCCCTCAGAGTCCCTCTGACAGGACAAGCCTTGACTTTTCTCCAAGGCATGCCTCCACCCCCCAGGAGACTGGTCACCTCTCCCCTCCTTTGGCCACACAGATTTTCCTTTGCTTTCTGTGCTTTTCATGTGTGTTCATTCCCCATCACCGGACCTGAAAGGCGCCACCCTCTTTGCTTTCCCTTTACTGCTCAGAGCAATCCCAAATTCCTCCTATGTTTTACATTCATTGCATTTAATGAAATTGAATGTGACTTTTAATCCAAAGACAGCCATGGGCCAGAATCTGTAAAGAACAGAATTGGGCTCCACCCTCATGGAGAAACATCCCTGAGGACATGACACAGTAGAGAAGGTGCTTTCAGAGCCACAGAAGGAAGAGCCGGACGCACTCCCCTGGAATGAACAGGTTGGGCTTTCGCATGGTGCTAGCGGTCTGGTTGCCTAGAAGTGATTCCACTTCTCATAATTGATCACTTCTTCACTTACAATCTGAACAGCCCTGGCACATCTGGCAGGCTCCTGAACTGTCTTTGTGGATCAATAGAAGGAGGAAGACACAAGGAACCAAGATGACGAGGAGGTATGGCTCCAGCCTCTCCTTCCCCACCCCTGGCAGACCCCGCTCACTTCACACAGAGTAGCTGAGTCCCATGGAGGAGCAACACCTGGAAAGGGTGGCAGAGCACAGGTCAAGGGGACAGCAAGCTTGGGGTGGGGAGTAAAGCAAAGGAGAGACTTGAGAAAGGCTGATTTTGAGAGAACTCTCAGGAGGGCTAAAGCTTATAACCCTAAAGGTGACAACCAGGATTCTATTAACAGACCTGTTAAATGAGGTCAATGATGAGAACGGTCCTCATGGCCATAAGACTAGAAAAGAGGGGTGGGGTGGAGAGGAAAGCTGTGAGTCAGCAGGGAGGTGCTTGGTATCCTAAATGGCAAAGAGCGTGGAAATCAAGGAGCCTGGGATAAGGTCCCACCAGAGTGGAAATTGGGGAGACTGCTGGAGGAAGAAGTGGAAGGGGTCCTTCGCCAGGGGAGATTCAGAAACAGAGATGACTAAGAGACTGATTGTCCTGGGGACCAGTCTGAGGTGAAATCTGAGATGAGAAAAGCATCTGAATTATTTGCATAAAGCAGTGAAAACTGAAGGTCAAGTTTTCCAGAATATTGACATTAGGGAGCAGACATTGGCCTTGGTGCCAAGAAGGGCTTCTATAGCCACTCCAATACCTTTTAGAGTTAGTCCTCCTCTGATGGACTAAATGACACCCTACAGTATGTTATTTTGCACTTAGAAGAAAATGTGGTGACGTGAGTCACCCTGTGACTTCCATGCGGGTGGATGGGGTGGCTCCTGGAAGAGCCAGAAGACAGAGTAGTGAGCATTTAAGAAGCAGCTTACTGAAGTATGTCCAAACAAAGTCATTTTCATCCAGATGGCATTAGTAGCCATTGAACCACAGACCTGGCTGATGTGGGAGGTGTGGGCCAAAGGTCGTGACATGGCCTTGGGCACTTGTGGATCAATAGAAGATTGATCTAAGTCTTGGTAGATAGTACTGTGTTCTTTATAAGTGGGGCACCTCAGCCCCAGTCCTAGCAGCGCTGAGGGTGTCCTGTAGGTGAGGCTCGGGGGATGGTCTGGCAGCAGCTGCAGACAGCCTTGAGGCCTGAGGGAGGACCTTGTCTCTTTCCCCATGTACTCATCCTGAGGAAAGGGTGGACAATATGCGTGTTTGTGACTTAATCACTTACTGGTTATTGAGACAGATCATCTTTCTCTGTTATTTACATTTTAGGGTTTTTGTCAACTAGACCCACAGCTCCCTGAGACGGGCATTGCTGTCTTGTGGCCTCTTGCCTCCTACTTGGGACCCATAGCCCGGGAAGCCCTTCAGTGAAGGCGGTCCATTAATCTTTTCAGCCCCTTCTCCACCCTCTTTGTGAATGAAGGACGGTCAGGTCCTCAACATTTTTAAAATGTGCTAAGCAAATTTTGTAAACATCCGATTGGAGATTTTCTAAATGCTCTTCCAGAATGAATTTAATGATATCTCAAATTTTAGTGAACTTCTTTCATGATGACTTAAAGTCTATTCTATGTTTAAAAGTTTGTGCTATACTTTTTTTGTCAGATTTTTCTTTTGTATCTCAATTGTCCTATTGAGGTGATTAAAATATACATTCCACCTATGAAAATAGCCTCTAATAGGCCATTAGACTATCCTAAAAATTATCATTATCATTATTATTATTTGTTATAAAGAAAACAGGGGTTTAGAAGTGATCTTTAGATTTTCTGTTGGAAAAATACATTGACAAAACAATACAGAAAATGTGACCAAAAGAGAGCAGGAATATGGGGAGGGAGAAAGGAAAAGTCACACACATGGGATAATGACTCTCCTCCGATGAGGTGGCCCTGGGAGCACAGAACTGACCCATCAGGGTCTACAGTGGCTGAAACACTGACATGACTTTCTCATCAGATTCCATTTGCTATTTTTTAGTGGATACAGGACAACAAATGGTCCTAGCTTTAGCAATTATTAGAATGACATTTTCCCCGTTGATGGGAAAGTCTTCTGCCAGTGTGGTAGCAGCTGGGAAGCTGTAGAACACCAAATGCCTCTGGGCTCATAAGAGTAGAAGTTAATCTGGGCATTGCATAGACTCAGAGGGGAAAAAAGAGTTTTCTTAAGGGAGACTCGGGCGGGCAGTAATGGTGAATCAACTATTGTCGCAGCTGACTTCAGGGAAGTCCAGCATTAGCAAGGCCCCCGTTTTGTGCAAACTGATCAAATACAGATGTTTCCAGGGGGTTGACCTTATGGACCGAGACGTCACTGGAGATTGCAGAGCAGACAGCAGGCCAGTAGTGGGGTGAAGGCATGTTTTGGCCAGAGAGTGTAAATGTATATACAAGGACAGGATGTGGATGACACTTGACAAACATCTGTTTTATTGATAAATACATGTTTACTTCCAAAAAGTTTTCTACCAGGGAGATGTAGTGAAAAATAAGTATAGTTTCAAGCTTTACTAGGGGTCTCGTGTGCACATCAAACTCTGAAAGAAACGAAGGGGAAAAAAGAAAGAAAAAGAAAAAGGAAAAAAAATTAAAAATGGGTTCAACCTTCCGTCTTCCTAAAATATCAGATTTCATATAAAACTCATCAGCTGAGTTAAGTATTAGGCTTGATCAATGGCAGGAAACTAGGGGATCAAATGCTAATAAATCAGAAACAGATACCCCCTCTTGAGCAGAAAATATATCACAAAACTGAAAACGAGGAAATCATCTGATGATTTTTAATGCATGTGCATGAAGAAAACATGGGGGGGCACGCTGTACCATAATCAGGGACAAAGAATAATATTCCTAAGTGTCCTAATCATACTTCAGCTTTAATACATACAAAAGAAACAAGAAAGATCCAGATATTTGGTGAAGAATGGAAATTGAGGCATACTCCAAACACTTGTGGGTGTGCAATACTAAAATGGCAAAGTGGATACATTCAAACCTCACTAAGGCTATTTTGCTAGACAATCCTGAGTTTTTTCTCTTTCAGAATGATATCCTCAGCCTTCAGCTGCCTTTTAAAAATGTATCGTCCCAATTCGATCTTTCACCTCATATTTTTTCCTTGCTCATTTTCCTTTTGTAAATATTTTATTGAAATAAAAGCACACACGCAGAAAAAGCATAAAGCATAAATTTTAAAAAATTGGTAAGCTCATGAAGTCTTTATAAGTGGACATAGCTCTCTAACTAGTGCCCAGCCTAAGAAACAGAATATTACCAGTGCCCAGAAACTCACCATCCACTGCTCCTTTGAGGATAACCACTATCCTGTCTGGTAACACTATAGAGTTGTCTGTTGGAGCTCAATATAAATCGAATCATAAAGCAAGTATTCTTGCATCTGGATTCTTTCGCTCAATATTAAGTCTGTGCAATTCATCCACGGAAGTTGGCTGCATACAATTTAAATTATATTGTTTTGAATAATACAGATGTATTCATTTCATCTTGTAGGTGCAGCAATATCTCTATTTATTTCAGAAGGGGACTGGTCTCCTCACTCAGAGGAGAATTCAAAAAAGTAACCAACCATCAACAGAAATCACAAAGAATGCACTGAACTGTGATAAAACTTTCAAGCCGACAAGTGTGCAGTGAAAGACGATGATCACAAACACCTTTAAAATCATATTTGGTTCCCATTTATGTTTCCTAAAAATGCATATGCAATTATTATTTTCTTTCTTTTAACCACCCTGAACAAGAACCCAAAGAGTGTGGTCCTGCTCTGTGAATGGAAACTGTTTGCATTTGTGAAAACAGAACTAAATTAAATTAGAAAATCCTGGTATTCAGTAGGGCAGAATTTCCCTTCCTTCCTATTTTCCCATTCCACAATCTATCACCTAGAGTAATTAAGACCAGGGAGGTATCATCTTCACTGGATTAACCTTAACTAAATTGTGCTCATTCAACATGTGCCCTTTTGATTAGTCCGAGCAGGGCCTGCTGTCTCGGATACACCCACCTTGTAATTCTACACACTTAATTAATTTCAGATGAATAGTGAGGGGGATAAGCTAAATTCTTTGATTAATAAACTATAAGTCCTTCTGTGTGTCAGAGTAGCTCGAGATTTCCATCTTCCCTTTATTTCTTTGTCTTGCAAAGGCTAAATGGAAATTAGAAGAGAAAACACACACACACACACACACACACACACACACACACGCAACACATAGACACAGCTGAAACTGTGTGGGGTTGGTGAAAGGCACCCTTGAGAAGCTTCATCATCCTAAAGAGCAATCCTTAAGAATTATTGGCAAAATAGATTCTTTTTGGTCAAGCATAATTTTTAATGTCCTTCTCTGTATTTCCTGTTCTATGTATAGATTCTTGGTTTGAAAGCTCAATATTAATGTCACTAATTTTGTATTTTTAAATGCATTTCTCAGAAGTAAAATGTTATTGATGGTCTGAGAAATGGTTGGAAGTTATTTGCTTAATAATCACATTTAACAACTCTCAAAAATATTTAAAAATTTTGCCCTCATAGTATCTCTGATAGCAAAAAAAAAAAAATTATTTCCTTATAATAAAACAGATCCCAAGGATGTTTATATGTTACAATTTATATCATGCTAAATATTAAAAAATGAGTAAAAAATTATGGAAGATAGACTCTCTCTTTCAATTCAGAAAATTTATGTCTTATTACTAACAACTTAAAAAATACAACTGATTTATATAATTGTACATAGTTTTCTCAGTAGTTTTTATGTCCTGTGATTCAACTTCATGAGGACAGGGAATTTAATCACTGATATTTGGGGAATAAAACCAACATAGCTGTTAGTTTCTTATGTTGGTAAATAAGGAGTTCTAGTTACATAAGACAAAATGTCTATCTGAGTACAATCCATTTTATGTGTTCTTGCAAAGACTTTAAACAGTCACAGTTTTTATGTATAAAATCATTTTTTAAAAAAACCATATATTCAACTCACCAATATTTTCAAATGTTAGACTTGTTCTGATTTTGTCTCTTAAATTTAATTCTTTGTTCCAAAATGATTTCTAAAAATCCTGGAGTAATTGTTAGTATTTTTCTACTAGTTTTAAAAAGTAACTGAAATTCTTGCATTTCATCTTTAATCATACTCTGAATTCCCTAACTATTACTATTCCTACGAGTTAAATAAGGATAATTTACCATTAAATGAGTGAGAAATTGTAGAAGGATTTACTGATTATTTCACTAATTGCTTACTTGTGGAAATTCTCAAAATGGTGGTGTCATCTGATTAGTTGAATGCAAATATTAAATAATTTTTGATTGATGACATGCATGCTGATAAGTACATCATTTCCCAGGCTGCAGCAGCTAATGCCTTGTCAGGTTTGTATTATCTCCTCCATCTGAGACTAGGCACATAGGCATTTTCACTCAGGAAATCTTATTCTCCCTGCCTTCCCCAAAACCAGACCCTACCTTTGACCCTTTAGAAAAACACAAAACCAAGTAATTTAAATCAGCCCACACCTGCACCGTCTTCCAAAATAACCTCATATATATGCTTAGCACATCTCATTCCTGAGCACTTCAGAAGGCTGGAAAGGATAATTTATTCCCCCTAATGAACAAAACACTGACATTGCAGTTTGTCTTCTTTGGGGTCCCAGGAAAGCTGAGATATTATTCAGAAAAGGGCAGCTATGTTTGGCCCTGTGTGATTTAGATTTACTATGCAACAACTATTTTTGGATGATGGAATTAAGTATTTACACCAGGGGACTTAGCAGTTCTTTAGCTTGGTTCTGTCCAGCTGTTTGTTACAAAATCACTGACCTTGTGAATACTGTTTTAGGAGAGACATCACCAAGAATTCTTACATTAGGGAAGTAACCATATTATCTGGGATTTTATTGTAGGCAAACTTGTTCAGCTAAATTTTGCATTTTAAAAGATAACTGGAAATTTTATGAGAACCTCTCCCGAATGAATAGTCTAGTGCACTGGTCTCATCACCCCTGCATTTATTGCCATGTGACTCTGCGTTGGTCCCTTTCAACAGGACTTACATCAGTAAATTTGAATGTCTGTTCTTGCTTACAACCGGAATTTCCAGGTCCTGGTCAGATCTGCAGAAAGGAATTAAGGGTTTGGATAGTTTTTCGATATAATTTGAAGCTGTTTATCATCTCAACGTTTAAGAATCGCTCCCCTTTCCGCACACCCATTGCTGCCTCCCCTCGGGCTCGGTACGAGAGTCTCTGCGCCAACCCAGGTTGCTCAGGGCCAGTTCGCGCTCCCGCGCCTCCGCGCCTCGGCGCTCGTCCACTCCTATCCTCCTCATCTCTTTCGAGCAAGTCTCTGAATTTTTCGTTTAAAGCCGGTGGCATTTCCGCGTGGAGATGAAAAGGCAAGTGGCAGAGGTGGGTGCAGGTGCGAGTGGCTGCTGCGGGTGCGGCTGGCTGGCTGGCGGTGGTGGCGCGGCGGCTCCTTCCGGCGCCGGGGGCTACTCGGCGCCTGTTCGCCGCACGTGGCTCTCGGCCCCGCGGCAGCCGGAGCGGAGAGCTCGGGCGTCCTCCACTGTCGGCGGCTCCGGCCTGGAGTCCTTACAAGCCGCGCCCGGCCGGGAGGGAGAGAGGAATGCCGGGGGTTGGCCGGAGACTCGGAGTAACGCTCCCAGCCCTGCGGCTCGGGAGGGCGGGCCTGCGCGGTGCCCTGCCAAGCTCCCGAGGCCTCCTCCGCGACCGAAGGGTTGTCCAGAGGCGCCGCGGGATGGAGGGTAGGCTTCGAAACTGGTGTCCCCCGATGCTCTGGAAGGCGACCGGCGGGCCCGGGACGGTCAGGGCGCTCGGTGGCGGAGGCCTCTCCGGCCTTCACGTTTCCAAGGGGAGCCGCTCCCGCAGCTGGAGCTGCGGGCTGGCGTGGTTGGTGCCTGGAGAGAAGGGAACGCCCCGGCCAGGCTCCCTGGGGCGGGGATGGCGTGGGGGCCCGGCCTGGCGTCTAGTGAGGTGGCGGACATGGGCCGCCACCAAGTGGTCTGCAGCTACGACCTCTGCCACCCTCGTGGACGCTGGAGTGGCACCCGCGGAGAACCCCGGGGATGGGCGCAAGGGGGGTTGCTGGCACCCAAAGAGCCGGTGTTGGAGGGCGAGAATAGGAGAGGGTGGCCGCGAGGGCTGGAAGTCCCCGCTCCGGATGGGGCGAAGGGAGCGCCCCGAGCTAGGAGAGGGAGGAAGGTTGTGAATCCAATCGAAATTGGGCTCGGGCAGACCTAACACTGAAAGTGCGCTAGACTGTGTTTCCTTCCAACCCCCCTGCTTTCCCCCAGGTCATCTAGCAAAGGAGGCTGAGGGTGTCGGGGTCCGCGGGCAGTTCCTTATCCGGGGTACGGCTTTCCACCTCCCAGCGGCGCGGGGCCTGCCTGGGGCTTGACCTCTCCGCTGCCTCTGCCCGCATGCACAGCAGCGCACACCGCGGCCCGCGGGCCAGGATGTCTCCACGATGTTCTCCTGTCTGCGCGCCCAGCGCTGGGTTCTCGCGCCTAGACCCCAGTACCTAGCGGGGACCGAGAAGGTGTGTGTCCGCCTGCAGTGGGTTGAATCGGTTATTAGCAGTGGGATCAGACCAGCGGCGGGAGAGCGAAGTTTCTCCTGCCATCCGGACCAACCGGGATCGCGATTTCCCAGGAACAGCCCGACGGTCGGGCCGGTGGAGGCCTGAGCGGGCAGAAAGGGAGGATGGTAGCTCAACTTCTTTACAGAAGCGGCAGAGAGGCCAACAAGGTTGTGAGCAACGGAGTTCACATCTTTGCCGCGCTGCCCTGAAACTCTGGGCCTTCCTGCCCTCTGCTGTCACTTGGTGCGCTCACCATCCTCGGCGAAGTTACTGCCCGCGGGCGCACCGGCCTGCAAACGGAGGGAGGTGCAGGCGGGAGCAGAGGCCGCCCTCCCTGGATCTCTCTCCTGCCTGTCACATCTGCATTTATTTAAAGCTCGGCTGGTGGTCCTCGCTCTCTGGAATGCCAGTTGCGGGCCTGGCCTCCTACGACATTCGCATTGATTAGTGAGCCGTTATGGAAATAGTGGGGGCATAGAGGAGGCCGGAGATTCACAATATTCTACCTGCCCCCATCGCTCCAGCTAGCCTAGAGCCCAGCGATTCACACTCACCAGATGGCTGAGTGCGTCTAGGATCAGAGACCCGAACTTCGAGAACATTCCATGTGCATGGGAACTGACCGTTGTCACTTAATACGTTGTGGTCAGGTGTGCACAGACATCGCAGAATCTCTGCCGGCTCCCGTGCCGAATCACGCAGAAGTGAACAAGTGCTGTCACCCCAGGTCCTAAAGTGTATATGCAGCTTTCTCCGTATGAAACTCTTAAGAAAGAGTTTCTGGTGCAAATCCAGAAAAAAAAAATTGAAATTGACATGCCTCGCTTAAAATACTGCACATAAAGCGTAAAAAAGACACCGGTAACTTTCATGGGAGACGCCACCCCAAGCGATAGAAGCCGGGTGCAAATTCATCGTTGAAAAACAAGTTGGGTTCCAGCTTACTGTGAATCTCTTGAGGGTGGTTGGGAGCAAATGACAGGGGAGACTTTGGATTCTCTGATCAGGTCCCCCCAAATCCAGTCTGATTTTGCATTTGCTTTTGGATTTGATATAATTAAGGGTGAAAATAAGGCCCCTCTGTTTTTCTATTACCCTTTGCTTTTCTGCAAAGCTTTTACCCCAGAGAAAAGTTGTTTTAGTAATCTGGGAAAGAGAAACCATGTGCTGAGTCAGCAAAAACGCGGCACTAGGCCAGTTCAGTTCAATAATACCGGTATGTGTAATGTACACACTCTATATGCCTTTGTGGAAATAATGAAAAATATATTGGAATTTTCATGGCATTAAAAAATACCCACAAAACCTGTTGGCAGTTGAGAGGCCAGGTTGAGTTAAGTGGTGTGTCTTCTAATATACGGAAATACATTCTGGACATGTTTCCTAACAAGGGTTAGATCTCACAACACTTAACATGGGAGCAAATGAGAAATACAATTCTCAAAACAAAATGTTTTTTTCAAGTGGTCGTGTTGCAGAAAGTTAAAACAATCCTTTCTGCCTAAGGTCTTGTGACATGCATCCAAAGTGATTCCAGTGAATTGAATCTTAGGTTTTTGTTTTGCACCAATAAGACCATTTCTTCAAAAATGCATCTTTAAAAGGTCCTAAAAGTCTCCTTGCAAATCCCATTAGAATGTTGATAACCTGTTGATCTGCATTCACATTTGTGTTTAAGGAATAAATGTACTTACGAAGAAGTCATTGTTAAGCAGCTATTTTTCAAATGATTGCTTATAACTGTCCAAGTGTTAACCTGAATTTGCAAAATGTGAGCATTTCAATTATTAAACAACATTCCAAATTGTATTTTCAGTGACAGACACTCAGTATTTCTGGGGATACTTCTTTATGATGCTTGTAATTTTTTTAGTTGCAAAAAGTATGGCTTTTTTTTAAAAAAAAACTAGCATGTTGAGTAAAAACATTGATGAATTTGCTTCTGTTTCATTTATCTCTTCTACCTCAAAACAAATGAAACTGGTACAACTTTTATGCTTTTACTATTTCAACTCTTTAAAATACAGCTGACTTCTTTATGTTGTTTCAGCATGATGCAAAAACATCTGGATGTGAAGTGAAAAGTCCAGTCTGTCACCCAGCTTCCAGATGTTTGGTACTACGTAGACAAAACATCAGAATGAATTGACTGAATTTTTTTTTTTTTTCCTCTACGATCCAGATGGTTCAGTGTCTGGTGCTTCTACAAGGAAGCATATTTTCCTTTCTCTAAACATCACATCCTACCGTAACCCACGTAAAGCATGATTTACACTCTGTCAGCTACAGAATGCTAGGCCATTTGGAGTGCAGCAAAACAATCAGTAAATGAAATTCTTAAGTATATGTTTTGGTAAATGTAGTTCAAGTACAAGTGTTCGTGTATGCTTAGGAGGGGTGGTGGTGGTGGAACAGATTGGGAAGGTGAGAGAGCGAGCCTTGTTCAACGGGAGAACTTGGCTAAAAATGCCATCAAATAAGCTTAAATAGGTGAAGCTTAGCATTTAGCAGCTTGGACGGGTCTACCTTTTGCCCTGATGCAGCTAGACCGTGGGGTGTCATTGAGTGCTCTGACACTCTTTTCTCCTACTCTTCCTTCTCGGAGCATTCTCAAATCCAACAGATGAATGTAAGATAGGATTCAAAGATGATTAAGAATCAAGTTGGGGGGGGGAGGTGGGCTATGTATTTCCAAAGTAAGAGGGCAATAGGGTGAATATTTTAATCATTCACAAAACAGAGTAATGACAATATATTCCTCTTTGTGTGAAATATCACCACATTTTACAATTGTTAAACTTCTGGATAATGACACAGCAACATTCTTTTCTTTCCTTGGAGTCATGGAGATTTCAGGTCACTAGCAGAGTAGAGCTTCTCCAAGTCTCTTTGAATTAACCATGTTGAGAAGGAAGGGAGAGATGGGAGAAGCCTTCCACTAGAACCAGCAGATGAAAGCAAACCCAGGGTGAATTCCAGTCTACCTACACACCTCACACTCGCTGGATTTAGGACAGTGTTTAGATAATGAATGCAATGAACGTTAAAACATCATAAAACTACCACTTAACAAATGTTCAAGGAAAGCATACCATTTGAAAAGAGGCCCTCTTATAATTTAGAACCTGAGCTTTGGATAATAAGACACAGGCTTTTATACTGGTCCAAAATCAATTTAAAAAAAAATAGTTTATGGGAAGGTAGTAGAATTTCAGGGGTACACATACTAAGTAGTTAAGAGACACAAGTCAAGTGGGAATCTTTAACACCATATAAAACAGAATCACATTTTTCAGGATTGCCATAATTGGATGTTTCATGACTTTTTTTGTCATGCATTTATTAGAATAATAAAATGACAGAGCTAGAAGGGACATAGCGTGCTCATCCAGGCCTCTTCTTTTATAGATGAGTAAGCTGGGGACCAAGAATACGAAAAGACCTATCCATGGCCACACATGAGTTCCAGGAAGGGTCAGAAGTAGAACTGCTGACTTCCAACTGTGACTCAGAGTCCAGCTCTCTTTCCAGAACAGCTTGCCTTCAAATTAATTCAATACTGCTCAGAGTTACAGATTTCCTGGTAGTGTCCAAGAAACTGACACCCATCACTACGGGTTGGAAATAGCTCCAAACCATTCATTTGTGTTACACAGCTCCGAGCCTGTAAGACAAAGCCAGGGTGAAGGCACAGTTTCCCCCATTTGTCTCCAGAGTAAGACAGACGATTGCAAAAACAGAGCTAATAAAACTCTGTCATCTTCAACAACTTGGCAGGAGGTCCTGATAACGGCAAATGATAGCTTTTATAGAGAACTTAAAGCACCTTGGAGGACTGTCATGTGCAAGAGTCGGCTACAGTCTCTCTCCTCGGAAGATATCACATCCAAACATTCAAAACCAGTGACTCTCGTGGGGAGAGGGAGGAGGAGGAAGCCGAAGCCCTGTCAACTCCACTCTCTACAAAAGACAGAGGTGTCCATGGTCATTCACCCACCTCAGCCATCTCCCCTCAGTACTCGAGTGGCCTCTATAATGAGATGGAAGGGTAGGGTGCCCGAAGAAGGCAGAGAGTGAAGGACAGGGGCAGGTGGGTCAGAGAGAGAGACTTCGTTTAAGAATATTTAGATGGCAATATGGAGTGTACGTTCCCAATTTTAAGGACCAGGGAATCTGACTGTCCTTCATGGCATGAGCCAAGGAAATGGACTCCTATGTAATGTTACCAAACTTCTTCCATTGAATATTTGTTCAGCATCAAATGAGAACATAGAAGCGTTTACTTCTGGGAGGGGAATACAACTCTTTGTCTCTTCAGGAGCATCCCGGTCCAAGAAATGCAAGGCAAGTTAACAATTAGGAGAGATGGAGGCGGGACGAGTGGGTGGAATCGGGATCCAGTATTTGGAGTGGCGAGGAAAGAAGAGCTATGTTTTGACTGGACTGGAGGGAGGGGAGATCCTGGCAAGGTTTCCCTTCACACTAATTCAAGGTCAGTGCCCTTTGAGAAGCAGGATCTGGCTGGAATTGGGGGTGGGGGGGAG
>NW_025999977.1:24798419-24813454 GCF_001458135.2 Marmota marmota marmota | reverse complement strand
AGGGTTTGCCCTTCGACACTAATTCAAGGTCAGGATGCCCCTTTGAGAAGCAGGATCTGGCTGGAAATTGGGGGTTGGGGGGGAGGGATGCTGGGAGAAGAGGTCTGACAAACTATATTCTTCTTTGGAGATGTTTAGGGCAGCAACTAAACCATCAGAATTTAAACCAAATAAAACCCGCCTCCCTGCTTACCTCTTTAATTTACTCTCCCAAACAGATGATCATTTGGGCTATTCCTCTGAAGTCAAGCATGAAATCTATTTAGCTGGCTAGCTACCCATTTCCTCTGACCTGCAAAAGAGATGCCCTATTCTTCCAGAATCCTTGGAATGCCAGAACATTGGGAAAACTGAAGCCACATGCCTGGGCCCACTGAGATCCCCCATCCCTGCCCCCTGTGCCAGAGGAACATTGACAAAGACAGAGCAGATTTCAGCCCGGCCCGGCCCAGATGCAGAACTTCCAATTCACCAGCATGAGTCCCTGGATGAGTTTAAATTGTTAAGGGTTTAAGAGGATCTCCAAGTTAAAAGTTTTTTTTTTTTTTTTTTTTTTTAACTTTCTTGTACCTACAACTCTATGGACTACTTCTCAGAATAATGTGTTTCAGTGCATAAATTATATTGAAATAAAATTACCAAGATACTTCTAAGAGGCAAGTTTGTGGATATAGTGCCTGTACTATATTTGTAGCACATCTAAAGCAAGATCTGGTGGTGGTTCAGACTTCTGAAACATTGAAATAAAGGTAAGTCTAGATAATAATTCAAAATACCATTAACAATGTGATAGGAAGGTATCAGTGATTTCTATTGATGGTAAAGTTATTGATATTGCTGTGTGCTTGTAGTTTGTTATCTACATTCTTAATTAAAAGAAATGTTAGTTTTTCAAATAGTAGAAAGGAAGATGTACAATTTCCACAAGGACTTTGGCTCTTACTTGACTGTGTTTCCAAGTGAAGACCCTCTTAGGAGGAAGAAGAGGGGCAGGCCGAGTAGCACTTTAGAGATATACAATGAGATGGTGCTGCCTTTGGATTGAATCATGCTAGACCCAAATTTGGAGTGTAAACATTGAGCCTGTGACATAAGATTTTGTTCCTGAGGCCAAGAGTAACTTTATATTGTAAGCCTGGAGAGTTGAGATCTTCAGAAGCATTCCATAGCTGAAAGGACACTGAAGAAGGTGTCAAGATTACCTGTCTTGAAGTGGTAACCAGAGCCAGGGAAGGACTTGATAAGCACGTGTGAACTTCTTCTGGTTGGTGAATGAGTCAGAGGTGGGGGACTCAGGCTGGGCTCTGCACTGCAGAGGTAGTTGAGAAGGAGTACTGGCTGCTGACAGCAGACTGGGGACGAGGATGAGAAATTCATTTATATATTTATATATCATGTATATATATAATATATATATATATATATGTATATAAATTATATATATATATATATATATAAATAATATATATTATATATATATTTCTCTATTCATTATATCACCAACTCGCAAACAACCCAAATTGCAGTATATATGTGCAATGGAATATCATATAGCAGTGAAAAAGAGCAAATGAGTGCTATACACAAAGTGGGTGAATCTCATAGATACAATGCAGAGCAGAAGGAGCCGGACACTAAAGAGTATACTCCATGCCCGCGTTCACGTGAAGGACTAGAGCAGGCAGAACAAATCTATGGTGACAGAGGTCAGGATAGAATTTACTTTCACGGAGGTGGAGGGGGAGGTACTGATTAGGAGGGGACACAAGGGCACCTTCTGTGGTGCTAAATTATAAATATTATTGACTTTCTGAAAAGTGATTTGGAAATGCAATCAAGTAAAAGCAGACAGTCATACTATAGAGTCCCTCCTGACTCTGGTTTTATGTTACAAAAAGATTTCGCTTGGACCATGAGAACTGGAAGAGATGCAAGGGGGGAGCTACAAACCGGCAGAATATGTTTACAATAGATATGGCTGAGAAACAGCGCGTAGCCAGTTTAAAAGGTGCAGAGGATTTGAAATGCTCTTTGTAAGAGAGAATAACCCAATGGACAATAAGTATAGGAAAGTTGTTTAACTTTGTTACTCTTTAAGGAAATGCAAATTAAGGTTGCAAGCTGATACTAATACACACCCATGAAAATGACTGAAATGAGCAAGACCGACAACACCTAAGATGGCAAGCATCCTGAACAGTGGAACTCTCCTGCTCTGCTGACAGGGAGTGCAAAGTGGCACAGCTAAACTGCAAGCCAGCTGTTGACACCAAAGCTAAACATGTGCCTGTCAGCTCTGCTGGCTGGTCTAGGAACGGAGTTAAATAAGAACAGAGAAAAGGACAGGGATCTTGTCTTGTGAGGTCTGCCAGGCTTGGGAAGCCCTATTCCAAGTGTTCGGGTTTTTCCTTAGGTTTCTAGAAAAGTTCCTTATGCAAAACCCTACCATTATCTTGGCTGGATTAAAGGAGAAGAGGAAAGAGATCTATTGTACATCATGGTGACTATAGTTAATAACAACATATTGTAAACTTGAAAATTACTAAGAGAGTAGATTTTAAGTGTTTTCACTATGCACACAAAGAGACAAGGATGTGAGATAATGTGTAAAATAATATATATATATATATATATATATATATATATATATGTATATATATAGTGGAATGGCTAAATATATATATATATATATATATGTATACATGTATGTGTGTGTGTGTATATATATATAAAATATCAAAACATGTTGTACATGATAAATATGTACAACTTTTACTTGTCAAAAATTTTTTTTGGTGTAGTATTGGGGAACAAATCTAGGGGTGCTTTATCACTGAACTACATCCCCAGCCCTTTAGATTATTATTAGTAATTTTTTTTTTGAGACAGGACTTTCCTGGGCTAGCCTCAAACTTGCAACCCCCCTGCCTCAGTCTCCCAAGTAGCTGGGATTATAGGCATGGACCATTGCACCTAGAAATTAAAACATTTTTATAGTGAGGAAGGGGAGTTGCCCATGCTTAGTTTGGAACTTAAGGGAGATGAGAAATAGTTCTGCTAGCGGAAACAGCTGAGCCAGACGGAAACCCTGGGAAGGACCCTGGGAGCTCTGGAGTGAGTGGGTGAATCAGAATGGCTAGAAGTTTTCTCGTGGGATCTCAAGGGAGAAAGCTACTCACCTCTTTGACCTGTTGTCCAGGAACTGGCCCTTTCCCTTTCTAGAACTCAGCTACCCACGGGCAGCAGAGCTGACATATGTGCCCTGAGCAGAGGCGTTTGGTGGCACCGCCCCTGCACCTGATGAGCCATTGCTGCAGGAACTGACTGGGAGCCCGGCTCTGGAGGGGCTGAAGGTGATGGAGGGGAGAATGGAGAAGGAGACAAAGCAACTGAAGGTACAAAGAAGACAGGAGCAAGGGGAAGTGGAGGCTCAGCCCCCCGGCTCTGGTGAGCCCATCCATCAGCAGGAACTTCTGGCCACAAGTCAATGCTTCCCATGAAAATCAGTGCCCGGATGGATGGGCTCCAGGGTGACTCATGACAAACAGCAAGCAGCAGAAGTATGGCTGGGGATTTGACATCTGTTCTGCAGCCCATAATGAAAACTTCTTTCCCCAAACACTAAGGACAGTAGTTATAAGTCCCGGCCTTTGTGTGTCACGGTCAGAGTAGTCTTTCTCATGGTTGGAGATTTTTTTCTCAGGACACATGGCAAACAAATCGGCCACCCTAGACTTCCCAGACCATGTGTCAAAGTTCCAAGTTTTCATTATCTTATGAAGCAAACTTAAACTCTTAAAAGAGTATAACTTACAAGATACCAGCCTCTTGCGAATGAAAGTTTTTTTTTTTTTTAAAAAGATACCATTAAACTTAGACTCTAATCACATGCCCTGTTCTGTTCATTTATTTGGCTTAGAGATTTGGAAGTGATTTTTCAAATTCAAGTTCATTGATGTCACCGTCCATGGACATGCCTGCATTGGGCACCTACCATGTGTAGAATGCTGTGCATATCATAGAAGAGATGTGTATTAACTCATAAAATATATCAGTAGAATGACCCAGGTGTTGTCAAAAATCCCAAGATAGCATGTATTCGTTCAAAAAAATATTTATTGAGCTTCCACTAGGTGCCCATCACCATGTAGCTGTCAGTACCACAACAGAGAGCCGTGGAATAGAAACAGTCTCTGCCCCTAAGATGCTCAGAGTCCAGTGAAGGAGGAAGACTTGTTAAATTAATTTTATTGGTACATTATAATCATACAAAATAGTAGGATGCTTTGTGCTATGTTCACATATGCACATAGCATAATTTGATCTGTTTTGTTCCCTGTACCTAAGGGGGGAAGATTTTAACCCTTAAAAACTGCTCCTTTCCCCAATCCTAAGGAACATGGTTATGACGTTTAGGATAATCAGGGGCACACAGTGGGATATAGACTTCCTGCACTTTGAGAGGGTTACAGATTGGGGAGAAAATAAGCAAATAATCAGAGAAAGCTGTGCTAGTAGCCGCATCCTGCATCATCAAGGGCTTGGGGGTGCCTACCTGGGGCAGCAATGGCATCCTCCAAAGACAACTCTGGAGGAAGGACTTCAGCATGTTCTTGCTTGTGAGAGGCCTGTTCCCCCATGTGGGTGAGAACTCCTGAAGCTGACTCCAGAGAGTCGTGGGACCTGGGTGAGGGTGGAGAGTGGGGGCTCAGGGCAGGCAGAGACCCTGAGTGAAGGCAAGAAGAATATTGTTATAGGTTCCCTCTCGCCTTGACTCGCCACCTGGTCTCCACAAAGAAGAACACACACAGCACAAGATTCAGCTCACGGTGCTGCCTGTCCATGAGAAGAGAAAGGACAGTGTACTTGCAGCTGCTGTCCAGGTTACCAACACCTTTACTTGTGTGATTGCATTTGTTTCTCTTAACAGCCTTCAAAGTAGGCAAGGTCAGCCATTTCACACATAAGAGAATTGAGGCTTCTTTCATTCAGGTTTAATAACTTGCACAATACCATACAATATGCTAAGTGGCACAGGGGGGATTTGACCCCTTGTTTTTTGCACAGGCATAAATATTATTGTTTAAGTTGGCAGAGCCAAGACCATGGATGACCCTACCAGCCACCACCACCAGGAAGCCCAGAACCTCCCAAGTTGAAGGTTTGCGTCTAATTCGGTAAATGACATTGAAGATCCTACCGGGAAGGAATCTTGCATTTGTCCGAACACTTCCCCAGGAAAGCTGTCTCGGTGTTCCAAAGAGAAAACAGATGTCAGGAACAGGTTTTCAGTCTCTGACATTCGGTGCACTTTACGATTCTCTTCCAGAGGCAAAACGGGAAAGAGGGACCCCTGCTTGCCAGACAGGGCCATTTATATGCACATGGAAAATAATGTCTGTCTCTGCCATGTGATTCTAGAGCTGGGGTCAGCAAACTTTCTGTAAAGGAACAGAGAGTAATGTTTTAGGCTTTGGGGGCCATATGCAGTATCTATTACAACTGTTTAACTCTGCCCTGGAGGTGTGAAAGCAGCCTCGGACAGTGTGGAAACGCGTGGGCATGGCTGCATTCCAATAACACTTTATGAACGCTGAATTGAATATCTCGTATAATTTTTACAAAATATTCTTTCATTGATTTTTTTCAACCTTTAAAAAACATAAACACCATTCTTAGCTTGTGGATCATTACAAAACAGGTGTTGGGCTGGGTTTGACCCACAGGTGTTAGTTTGGTGACCTCCTATTCTAAAAAAACAACAACAACAAAACAAAGAGTCTCTCAGTCTCAAATATTTCCCCTACAGATGCTTGGAATTCCATTACCCGTACTTCCTTTTGGATTAAACTGTATTTCTCCAGTTTTTTTTTTTTTTTTAAGAAGGAGGCATCCTGGCAGGGAGGAACATGTTCAATACTTCATTTGAGAAGTTGATTAGATGAGTTGGAAGGGAAGCTCATGAGAACCGGGCTCTTTGTCTATTTTGTTCACTGTTAAGGTCGCTGTTTTGTGCTGGGCAATGCTCAGAGCTGTATAAGTCCTCTATCAATATTCCCTGGATAGGTGAATGAGCTTTCCTTTCTAACTTGAGCTACCAGCAGGGGCAGCTGAGACAGAAGAGTGAAGGCAAGGGGCGCCGGGTGAAGCCACCCTTAGCCACATTCCTGCAGGCCCTGGGCCTGGGTGGTGCTGAAGTGTGCTGATGCTTCTGGAAGGCATGGGCCCTGGAAGAGGCAGGACTTGGGATACATCAGGGCTCTTAGAACCTGGGAAAGGACCCAGAAGCTGCAGCGCCTGAAGAAGCGGCACCAATGCCCGACAGACTCAGCTGATCCATTTCAGTGGAGTGGCACAGTCCCTGCCAAGGAAAACATGAGGACTTGACAAGATTTGGCAAGTCCCTGAGACGTGCATTTGTGCAGTGTAAAGTTAGAAGGGCCTTTTGGGAGATGGGGCAAAGCCAAACAGACGGTATAAAGAGGGACTTCAAAAGCCACACCCTCTGCAGGAAGTGCCAAGGAAAGGCTAAAAGGGGCCGAAAATAAAGATAGCCCATCCCTCACTCCTCCTCGACTGGGCACACATTTTTCTGGGTTAGACATATCATAAAATGTTCTAAGACTAAATGTAATGGATGTAGTGTGTATTATTGAAAATAACGAGAGTGAGTTCATCATTGTGACTATAATGAAGAACATTAACCAGGATGCTTATTGAATGGGAAAGTTCTTAGAGATAAACTGGCCCAGTGAAGGGGCTTCGGCCTTGATTTCACACCCCAATTTTCCTTGTGTAAAGCAAGGTTAACAGCCAGCCAGCCGCTAATCGAATCCTCATCTCTTGCATATGGACATTTAGATCTGACTTGGTGATTCCCCAAATTGTACAGAGATGGATCAAATCAACCACTTTAACTTTAGTTAGATAAGTCAAGCTGGGGCCCTATGAGGCCTTCCAGATATTGGTATAGTGGGCAAAGTCTCCATATACCTGGCCCAGGAATCCTGAGATGGGGAGGAACCACTGGAATGAACTGAGCTGTCACAGCTGGGGTCTGTGTCTGTACCAGTGGAGGCTGACATTTGGGGCCGGCACAAGGATCACCTTCCAGGAAGGCCTGTGTAAGCTGCAGACACACATGATGGTGTCCCTTCCTTAAGACACCCTAAGTGGCATGGTGTCATAACAGACTGCTAGGCCCAAGGTTGGATCCTGGACTTACATCTTTCTTACTTTCTGACTTGAGGAAGTTATTTTACCTCACCATAGCTTAATTTCATTAGCTATAAAATGGAGTAATATTTACAAAACCATTCTCAATACTTAATAAAACCATGTCCCTTGCTCCTAATTAGCAAGGCTTCCATTCCCCATTGCTCAGCCTCCGCGGGGAAACAGGGGCCCTCCCATGAGGTGGCACTTGATGTCACATCACCCACTGCTCAAACTCATCTGCCCAATGTCCCCAGTGGGGAGAAGAGCAAGCATGTAGCCAGTTGGGTGTGGCCCAAAGTGGCACTCTAGTCTCATGAAATTTCTTCAGAGTCTCTGCTTTTATTTAGACATTCTTGCCAATTTTGTATTTCACTCGGTATAATCTGTCAATGTGTCAAGTCTTATAAACTCGTTCCCCCAGGATCTTTGAGTACCTTCAAGGCTCTGAGGAGAAACGCAGTCATCCTAAACACATACCCCTGTTGGGCCCCAGGCTAACCTCACTTCTGCTTGTGGCCAGTCAGCAGGCCAGAGGAGGGGGCTTCCTGTTAGACCATCAGGGAGGACTCCATGGGATTGTGAGACCTGGCCAGGGAGGCTCTGGACACAAGGAAAGAAGACAGAAATGCCATGAGCAAAATTCTGGGCATGGGGGACACAAATGAATCTCTCAACGAACCACAAAGAAACTTTGTTCCGGGAGCCAGGAACGAGGGTTCTTCCTCACCTGAAAGCCACTAATCTTTGTGTCTTGATCCATTAAAGCCAGATCCCTCAGGAGCCAGATTTGCTGTCCCAAGGCCATCAGTCACCTTCAGCAGCGCTGGACTCTCTTCTCTCCCTCCTCCCTCACTCCCCACACACTCGACATATGGATAGGAGGCCCCGTGCAGGCTTGGCTGGCGCCAGGCACAGCTCACGTGCCTCCCCCAGGACTCACGGTCATTAGGAAATTCTCATAACTAGCACTTTGGCCCCAAAGCACCAGGCCCTCCCTGCCCCTCTCAGCAGCCAGCCTTCAGGTCCCGCCCTCCCCCATCCCAGGTCTCGCCATGGGAACTGTCCAGCTCCCTCCCTCTTCCCTTCCTTCCTCCCTGAAGCTTCCTTCCTGGAAGTCTTAACGATGGCTCAAAGCCAAAGGGAAGATAAATTATAACCTCAGCGGTTCTGCTACACAAAGTGTGCGCCGCCTCAGCGTGCTGAGCTAACGTGCTTTCCACCAGCCGGCTCCCATTTTTCCCTTCCAGTTGTAGCTGTGCTCCTTCAGGCCCAGGTGGAGATGTCCAGGAAGCAGAGCAAGGGACCATGGGTTGGGGGATCTAGCAACACCTGCCTCCCATCGGCACATCTGCGCACCACCACTGAAGAAGGTTGCACGGAGACCCGCTGGCACAGGGGGCTGTAGCAAGGGGCCCCTTGAGCTCACTGGGTCCTTAGAGTTATTTCTTGATATTTGTTTGCATCTTCAAGTGATCACCCAAGCTCAGCTGCAAAGAAGACAAGGCCAGTGGACATGTTTTTCTGTGTATTCCAAAGTGGGTTGTGCACAGCAATCTCTATCCTCTTGGTCTCTACAGCACTGCGTATGTTATAGGTCTCAGTAATACCAATGGGATTTATTGGTTTCCAGCCAACATATTTAGATGTCTAGTCACTCTTCCTCACAGACACAAGCATGGGACGTCAGAATAGAAGCAGCAATTTTTTGATTTGGAGAGACCCCGGATGCTCAGGGCAGAATACAATAGTATCACAGACTGGGCATGAAACACAGGGGGCAGCCTTAGTGTTGGCTCAGATATTGCAGTCTGGCTGCTCATCTCTAAGATGGGGATAAATAACAGGTGTGCTGTGAAACAGTTCAGCAAAGGTGACACTTAGCAAAGGATTCAGCATATCATAGATTCACAATCTGAATCATTCCTTCTTCCTATCTTTGGCTAATCATCAAATTCAAGAGGGTGAAGGTAAAGTGACTCCTTTGAAAGCTTTAGAGAGAAAGCTGTGTCTGTTAGAGACAGTGGAAAATCAAATTATGAAATGCACTGTTTCTAGATATGGCCCTGATGGAAAATACAAAGAGCTTGCTGGAATGTTGGGTATATTGTCACAGCTGCTTCCCTGGGTAAATGGAGGTAGCCGTTTCTGTAGATGTCCTGTCCATGTTCGGCCTTCCAAGGTTGTGGAGGATGCTGGTCATAGTCCCCTCCTAAGACATGCCTGTGTGTCTTGGTGGTCATGAGATGCTAGACCAGACAGAACCTGGAGCTACTGACCCATGGAGGCCTTTCCTGGGCTCTGACCCTCTTGGTCCCACTGTGACCTGCTGGCACCATAGCAAATGAACTTACAGTGACTAGGACACCAAGAGTGGCTACCAGGACTTTGGGGAGGATGGAGATGCTTAAAGGGGATGAGGAAGAACAGCACCTTTGGAATCCCTACTTCTTGACAGTAAGGTCACAGTGGATGGCACCCCTGCTGTGACACTTTCTCCACTCACAGGGGCTAGGACGCTCCGCTCACTAAAGAGTAAGCAGCTTTACCTGATGCCAGGATTCTCCACCCACACAGAGAATGCAGACCTGATGGCAGGTCTGATGTTGTTTAACTTCCAAAACTAAACCGGGTCGAATTTGTTCAGCTTCTTTTAGCTTTGACAACCCTGCTGAACATCAAGAACATGTCAAAAGACCAATGAGGTTTCAGCTAAATTGGTTTTGTTTGGTTTTACTGCTGTAAGGAGAAGGCAAGAACTAAAGAATTCTGTAGAACCAAACCAGTGGGGGAGGGGTCACTTTTCTTTAAACACCATCTTCATTCCAGGAAGCTGGTACATCACCAGAATGTGTCCCCAAGGAAGGAGGACAGGCGTAAAAATGTGAAGAGTTTGGGGCTGTGGCCCGGATCACACAGCACAGGAAAGCCAAGGGGGAGGAGGAGAAGCCGAAGAGGGAGCTGTTTTTCTGACTCCTTGTTTACAATTCTTTCTGGCAGATTTTTTTTTTTTTTTTAACTTTCAAATTTAGTCTTCAAATTCCAGTCCAAGTCAAGGCTGCACAGGTCTTAAAGATGAAGCTCATACATATCAACAACCAGTTTCTCCCGGGTTGGCCCCTTGGGTCTTTTGCCTCCAGCTTCCCATGGCAGCCACAGTGCCATCCACTGTGACCTTACTGTCACAGTAATCCCACCACCATCTTCTCGGCTCTGTCTCTGCTTCCAGATTGACACGAAAGGCTGGCACCACGTCGTGACCAGGCAGGTGGCAGAGGAGTGAGGCTCCCAACTTCAGCAGGATTCTCAGTGCTGACGCCCTGTAATTCACTCCTGCTTGACTTCCCATCCCTTTTCCTGCCTGCCTCACATCTCCAAGTGCACCCCTACCCCCCACCCATTCTTCCATGGCCTTCCTCGACCCTCACCCTCAGCACACAGTCTCACTGTGCTCTCCTGAGGGGCCACCGTTGCGCCCACCTCCCCTCGCCTTTGCCTCAGTGGTTCTCTGGCCCATCACTCCTTCTTTCCACTTCAAGGCCAACTCTCCAATTCTTTCTGCCTTTCCCATGACTTTGCTCCATCAGAGAGGCCCCTTTCTGGGGTCCTTTACCCTCACTATTGATACCTGCTTGACTATGGGCCAAGGGCCTGTCACCCAGGAATACTTTTCTTGCATGCATCACTGTGCCATTCCCTGAAAGCCATGTCCAACATCCCCTTGTGCTGCCTCTGCCTCTCACAGTCCCCACGTCCCCTTCCCCTAGACTGTTCCCAGGGATGAGCATCATCCCACGCAGCTGAGCCCAGCAGCTCACCAGGTCCTCTTCTTGGGTCTCCTTGAAACACAGTTGTGTTGCAGTCTTCTTTTGGGGACTCTCCTCCCTTTTCTTGGCTCATCCCCAAATTCCACTGTTCCCTTTTGTCTGTCACATTGACTCCTCTCATTTGGGTCCATTTCTCCCTTCACTGTCCCCATTGAAAGTCACTCCCAGGAACAAAAAATCACGTGTTCAGTGGGAACTGGCATGTTTTTTTCCTCCCTCCCCCAGACCCACTTCTCTCTTGGAGTTCCCCGTCTCTGTCACGGCCATGGTCATCTTTCCAGGTGCCCTGCAGGTAGACTACTGGCTGTCCCCTCCCACCACTCTGACTTGCTGCCCAGCACCCAGCCCTGTCTCCAGCACCCTGCCTCTTGCCTTGCGGCTCTCTTCCTCTCTGGCCTGGGCCATGGCAGTTGCCTCTGGTCTGCCACCTCCAGTATCTCCTTCCCCATCTGTCCTGATATATGGCTCACAGGGTCTGTTAATGAATACACCAGTGGGTCACAGCACCACTCCCTCACCCACACCCCAGGTCCCATATCTTTAAGGGGTGCCTGTGGCTTGCAAAGTAAAGCATGGCTTCTGTAGCTTCTGCCCTCACTGTGGCCCTCACTGGGGCCCTATCTTAACCCTTTAATTTCATCTCCCATCATTTTCCCATCCCTGCCAACACACACACACTCTCTCTCTCTCTCTCTCTCTCTCTCACACACACACACACACACACACACACACACACACACACAGTCATCCTCCATTCCATTGGCTGNGGAAAGAGAAGATCTTTTTTTATTATTATTATTTTAATTTCCCTAGTGACGATATGAATTTCTAAGATTTCAGAGACATCATTTGATCATCTGCCTGGAGGGAGTGAGGAACAGGAAGTGGAGCCAGCAGATCACATGGGCCAATCCAGGTTCCCACTCATGACCCTTCTAGAAGGCCACCGCCTTCTTTGCCATGGCTTGAAGTGGTTTGCACAGGGCAAGTTCAGACAGGTAATAGCCGTTCTCTATTTTCTATGAGAAGATTTATTAAAAAATAAATTTAGTTAAGGGGAAAAAGTTTAAAAAGAAAAGAAAAAGGAAGACAGAGGGACAGACTTTCTTGTTGACTGGATGCCAGGGATTGAAACACTGAGGCAGCCAGTCCCTTCGGAGGGGGACAGCTGCAACTTTTCAGGTGGAAAGTCAGCGAATTTCCACAGGCCCGCCTGCCAGAGACCACAGAACGGTTTCAAACAACGGCTCCTTCATGATATTTGTGTGTGAGTGTGTATGAGAGAGAGAGAGAGAGAGAGAGAGAGAGAGTTTTTTTCTTAGAAAAAGGCAAGGGTTGGGGGTGGGCATTGGGGTTGCTAAAAAGTGTCCTCCTGCGTCCGGCCAAGTGGGCAGGGGCGCGCTGAGCAGATTAATGAAAATGTTTCCCTGGCACGAGGGGTTTGATTGCCCCACTGCAAAATTGCTTGCAGATTCGAAAACAGCATGTTTCATTTCAAACTCATTCTCTTGCCATACATTAGCACTTGTCAATGTAACCATTAAGCACAGGCAGTGCAGAAATTTAATTACAAAACCATTTATTTTATTGAAAGAAAAATAAACCCAAGCTACCTCAAATGCATTAGGTAGGTTCAAAACATGTTCAGCTGATAACACCCAAGGGTAGGGAGGAATAAATGCGTCTTTCATGTGCAGTGGGGACTCGATATTAGAAACAGCTGCCCATAGGTCACTCTTTATTTAAGTTCAATTATGGATTAAAAAACAACTGATTTAATGAAGGGACTTTTTATATCTGAAGTTACGGGGCAGGAGTATCCATTCTTCTCTTTCCATTTTTGCCTCCCTTTTTACACATTGGAATTAAAAAACGCTAACGAGGCGAACAGAACATTTTATTGAATGGCTTTGCTGCCCGTCCACCATCCACCCCCATCTCAGGCTTGTCTTTTGTTCTCCAAATGGTGGAAGAATGCAGGGACCGTGGTATTAAAGGAAGTCACAAAAATGTGCTAAACACATCAAAAAGTCCCCAATCTGTATCTTATTTATGCCTTCTTCCCTTCTCCCCCGTGAATGTCTTCTACACAGTTGGAAAGCTGGCCGGGGAAGGCTGTGGTGAAATACTAGATTTGGGTCAAGCGGTGGGCTGATGTCATGTTGGAGGCCACCTCTCCTTAGCACTAATGGGGTTGCCAATAACGGATCTGTTTTACTATTCTGTTGGAAAGGGGGAAAAAAGAGTTATAACTTAGTGGTTTGGACTGATTTGTCCATTTAAAGGACTTTTTCCCCACCCCCGTCTGAGATATCTACCCACAATTTCTTACAGACATGTCCTCATGCAGTCACACAGAGGAGGGATCTGGAAAGAGAAGATCTTTTTTTATTATTATTATTTTAATTTCCCTAGTGACGATATGAATTTCTAAGATTTCAGAGACATCATTTGATCATCTGCCTGGAGGGAGTGAGGAACAGGAAGTGGAGGCTCTTCTNAACACACACACACTCTCTCTCTCTCTCTCTCTCTCTCTCACACACACACACACACACACACACACACACACACACACAGTATCCTCCATTCCTTTGGGACCACTCATTATTCTCCGGAGACAACTTTTACCATCCCACCTCCATGTTGTGCTGATGCCTTACCTTGGAACCTCCGTCTCTCCTTTTGAAATCCTACTCATCTTTCAAGGCTCACCTCTCCCACGAAGCTTTCCCCTGATCCTCTTGGTGTAGCCCCCTCCCTCCTCTGAAGGCTTGTAGCATTTTGCGTGGAACTCCACCACACACATCATCCAGCCTCGGGAGGGCGGCCTGTGCCTGGACCCGCTGGGCCTAGCGACAGGAGAGCACACAGTGAGAACTCATCACTTGCTGAAGGAGTGAGTGAAGTGTTCCCCTGTCGTGGAAGGAGCTACTGTGGCATTATGGGAGGGCTGGGTGCAGATGGCAGCTTTCACATAATCATATCTTAGTTTCGTCAGGACCCAGCCCAGACTCAGCCAAGGCCCACACCAGGGGCCTTCCTCCTTCGCTTCCTCATTGTCTTTTTATTTTTCTTCTGGGACATGGGCTTCTGGACCCCTTTATCCTGGACAAGGTTAAGTCTTCACTTATTCCATGAGTCTCCTAGCTGTCACCTCATCAATGATCTTTCTATTTCTTCATGGGCCACTGGGAAGGTGTCTGTTGGCTCTAACACTTGTCCCCCATTTCCTTGCCCTCACCCCTTCTAAGATCTCCTCGCTGCCGTTCAGACACCAGTTACCTCCAGTTCCTTCCCTCTCCTTGTCATGGCAGGCTTGGCCTTGGCCCTCCATGGACATCTCAGTGGTGATCCCCTTCCCCATACCTCCTTCCCAAGGTCTTGTGCTTCCAAGCCCTCTTCTCTACTGAGGAAATGAAAGGCTGTGTCCCCCTAAAGGCAATGGACTTAGGATACGGGCAGGAGGGTTCTGAAGATTTGAGACCCTTCCTCATGTTCCTGGAGTCCCATGAGCAGTAGACTCTTCTGTCTTCCACTGCCATAAATCCAGGGAGGTCAGACCTTTCCCTAAGCCCTGTCCCGGACACAGCTAGAGAGGGCCAAGTTGGGTAGGACAGCTTGAGTCTGGCCAGCCTGGATGGAGTGAGTCAGCATTCATGCGGTGGCCCTCTGGCTCCTCTCCACCAGCCTGGGGAGAAAATGCTGAGTCGCACACCCTGTGGGCAGCTGCGGAATCAGCGGCTCCCGTTGCCCTGCAGCTCCACAGGCCCCAGACAGCTTGTGGGCCTCGTACCCACTCTTGGTCTTTGATGCGGGGCCCAGCAGGCTCCAGAGCCGCTGCCAGCTGGGAAGCCATCGCTCTAGTGGTCAGATGAAAGAGGCCTTCAGAGAAGGGACAGAACCTCCGGCCTCAGGCCTGTACCTGCACGGGGGGGGGGGGGGAGGGCCCTTTCCTGGCTGCGGGTGGAAGTGGAGCCAGCAGATGGCACA